>NC_082706.1:12606253-12906253 GCF_030144855.1 Hypanus sabinus
ACAACAACTGAACCTGTTGACTGTGTCTGCTTGCTTTTATGCATTGAGTTGCTGCCATGCGATTGGCTGATTGGATATTTGTATCACCAAGCAGGTGTACCGGTGTACCTAATAAAGTGTATTTCTCCCTGCTTGAATTTCCATTCAAAATGAAGGCTTGGGGAGTTTGTTGAAAGCTGCAGCTGGTAGCACTGGTAAACTGAAAGGGGAATATTCCCCAGCACCCCGCTGAATGTGACGCTGACATTGGTACATTGACCATCTCCAATCTACGAGGAATGGTAATATAGAACTGCTCAGCAAAATCCACCCACAAGTTACTCACATGGGCTGTTTGTCTCTCTCCTGTCAGGGAAGAGGATACATAGCAGTCACACTAGAACCATCAGGCTCAAAAGCAGTTACTACCCCACTAAATAACACCTCCATTTATTAACCCCCCCCACCTCACCACCACTACAGATTTCCTGTCAGAGTCGCCTTATGTCCATTACTTACAATTAGTCTATGTATATAAGCTAATCTTGTGTATTTATATCTGTCATGTGTTTCTTTAATGTGATCTTTATGTTTGTTAAGTTTTTTTAATGCTCTGTTGGATCTGGGGGTGGTAATGGGGACAAGCTCTCACTACCTATTAAATGCTCCCAATGGCATGCATCTCAAATAGCCTCTGACAACCAAGTCCAGCTCCTGGCCTTCACGTGTAGCTCATTACTAAGCCTGGTGGAACCGTTCCTACTGGTGTCTTAAACCAGTCGCTTCAGGTAGATGGGGCTCGTCAGCCGTGGTTGGCAGCTGATCTAGGGGAAGGAAAACTCTGATCTCAAACCTCTGCTGCCTTGCGGCTGTACCTGCTCATGGGGAAGGCTTTGGGAGTAAGCCACCACAGAGAGAAAAATCCAGAGCTGAAGTCCCTAAGGCTGGTACCAAACTGTATCGGTTTCTGCTGGTCCTCTGGGTTCATCAGATGCGTGGAGAGGGGGATCTCGCTACATGGGCAACAGCTTGCTCTCCATATCGTACTGCCCGGGCTTGTGTATCTAGACAGCTAGGACACAACATCCATGGTCGACCACAACCAACGTAGGCCTCATCATTGGTTCCAGTGTAAAAATCATTTTGCTCTTCTTTACACTTGTGTATTGAAGATTGACAATAAACAATCCTGAATCTTGAGTCTTACATTAACAACTTTGATTCAAATGGTTCCATTTAGTATGAGGGAATGTGTACAGTATACAACATGAAATTCTTACTCTTCACAGTCATCCACAAAACACAAGAAAAACCCCCAAACAATGAATCACAGAGAAAATTACAGCCCTAAAGCCCCCACTTCCCCCCTCCCACGCACAAGCAGCAGCAGCAGCAACCGCCCCCCCGCCATGCAAACAACAGCAAAGCTTCCAAAGAGACCATGATCAGGAGTCCATCAAAAACTACCATCCATCCCAACACTTACAACTCAGACAAGCTCTCTCTCTCACTGGAGGGGCTCAACGAGAGGAGAGACCCACAGCTCACAGTTTCAGTGTTACAATCTGCCACTTTGCTTCTTGATAGTTTTGCATTGACTTTTTTTGTGAAGAGTATCGTCTAGTACTGTGGATTGATGTGGTGGAGTTGTATCAATACAGTTGGAGGTTAATTACATAAAGCAGAGTTAATGCCTAACATTTCTAAAACTGACCTGCAGTGTGGCAGGGTTGCAGTGACTATAGGGGCAGCCTGTCTCCCTCTTAAAACAGCTCATTCTGCCTGACTCAGCAACTCTGCTGGAATTCCAGAACCTTGATAGGACACTGCTGATGTGAGACCGACTGCGTAATACTGAATTAGGAAAACTTAGTGTTGTTGGGCAAAGATGGAATTAGCCTGTGCGTGCAGTGAATGTGAAGGGACAAGTACTGCAGGCGAAGTTTACCCAAAAATAAACCTTGGCTTGTATTCAAGATGACTAAATCTGTCAGCACGGGAACTTCAATCCCATTTGCCTTGACGTTATTTACTGAGATACAGTGTGCAATAGGCCCTTCCAGCCCAGCAATCCCCTGATTTAACCCTAGCCTAATCACAGGACAATTTACAATGACCAATTAACCTATCAGCCGGTTTGTTTTTGGACTGTGGGAGGAAACTGGAGCACCCGGAGGAAACCCAAGTGGTCTCCGTGACAACGTACAAATTTCCTACAGGCAGTGGCAGGAATTGAACCTGGGTCACCTGTACTGTAAGGTGTCGTACTAACCACCATGCTGATGTGCCACCCTGAATGTGACTGAATCTGGAGCTGTGTCTAATTACATGACTTAAAACCAGTCAGGCCTTGAACACTTCAAACAGCTGGACTTTCATTTGGTGTTCAAATCCCAACGTTCTGATTCAGTAGACGCAAGGGTTTTGAGTGGACTTACTGTGAAGGGCTTCCAAAAATCTGAACAGAAGAGCAAGAGAAACCGATTAACACAAAAAGGTCTGTGGGTGCTTGAAATCCAGAGCAGCACACACAAAATGCCGGAGGAACTCAGCAGGTCAGGTAGTGTCCATGGAAAGGAATAAACAGTCTGCATTTCAGGCCGAGACCCTTCATTTCTGGTCTTGGCCCAAAACACTGACCGTTTATTCCTTTTTATGTGCAATGTGAGAGATTTCTGCCATTCGGCCCATCATAATTATGCTCCACAATTTAGTAGGATTAAGGGTGGGTTTTTACCATTTTGCCATTTTCGTCCTCTTGTCCCCTGAATCCCTTAACATGTACAAATCTTTGCCCTGAATAAGCTCACTGACTGTGCCTCCACATTCCTTGGTTGGAGAATTCCAAAGACTTGCTACTGTACAGGGGAAAACACCTCTTCTCAGTTTTGAATGACTAACCTTTTATGGCCTGAAACTGGAGAAGGAATGAATTCTGAGAAAAACACCGGCTTGGTCAATTGCAGAGGTGAATCAGGTCACACTCACTGAAGTCTGTTTCCTGTGGGAAGCTCAGTACCAAATCCATTAAATCTTCCGTTGGAAGAAATACCCTGCCCTGTTTACAACGTCCAAGGTTCTCCTTTTCCCAGCCAGAAGGCCTAGAGGTGCTAGACTTCCTCCAGCAGTTTGTTTTCAGCTTAAAAGTAGGCAGAATGATGGGCAGCAATTCAAGATGGGAGCAGCAGATAATTAATTCAAACACTCTGTGTACACTTTATTACAAACACTCTGTGTACACTTTATTAGCAACCTCCTGTATCTAGTAAAGTGGCCACTGAGTTTACGTCTATGGTCTTCTGCCGCTGTAGCCCATCCATGTCAAGGTTCAATGTGTTGTGTGTTCAGAGACGCTTGTCAGCACGCCTCTGTTGTAACGTGTGGTTATTTGAGTTACTGTCGCCTTCCTGTCAGCTTGAACCTGTCTAGCCATTCTCCTCTGACCTCTCTCATTAACAAGGTGTTTTTGCCCACAGAGCTGATGCTCACTGGATGTTGTTTGCACCATTTTCTGTAAACTCTGGAGACTATTGTTTGTGAAAATGCCAGGAAATCAGCGGTTTCTGAGATGCTAAAACCACGCCTTACTGGCGTCAACAGGCACTCCACAGTCGAAGCGGCTTTGAACACTCTTCTTCGCCATTTTGATGTTTGGTCTGAACAAGGACTGAACCCCTTGACCACGTCTGCATGCTTTTATGCATTGAATTGCTGCTACCTGATTGGGTGATTATATATTTGCATTAACGAGCAGATGTATGTATCTAACCAAGTGATCACTGAGTGTAAATGTGTGTGGTCGATAGAGTTGATCCTAACACTAGTGACCAAGGAAATAATGGGTTCTCTCAGCTCTGGACTTTAACAGAATCCTGAAGCTTATGCCAAAAAAAAAGAATTGGGTTGCAGTGTGTCACCGTTGGTGTGAAGCTTTGTAAATAGCTATGTGAATTATCATTGGAGAAGGAAATTTAAGGTGGGAAGCGTTGTCATCTCATTGCCACTTGCCTCATTTTCCTTGGGACACAAATAGAAAAGAAGGCATGGGAAAAATAGACAAATCCCGTAAAGATAAAACAACAAAACTGCAGACTTTGCATACTGGAGAATTGAAAGGCCTGGATAGAATGGATATGGAAAGGAGATTCCCTATAGTGGCAGAGTCTAGGATAAGGGAGCACAACACCAGGATAGAAAAATGCTCCTTTTGAGCAGAGGTGGGGAGGAATTTCTTTAGCCAGAGGCTGGTGAATCTGTGGAATTCATTGCCTCGAATGGCTATGGAAGACAAGTCTTTGGTCTATTTAAAGCTGAGGTTGATAGGTTCTTAATTAGTAAAGACATCAATGGTTATGGAGAGAAGGCAGGAGTATGGGATTGAGAGGGAAAATAAATCGGCCATGATTTAAGCAAGCAGACCCAATGGGCTAACTGGTTTGATGCTGCTCCTATCCCTTTTCCTCTTATGGTCAGACACTGGTAATATGAACGAAAAACAGAGAATGCTAGAGACACTCAGCAGGCTGTGTGGCATCTGTGGAGAGGGAAGCAGAGTTAACACTATGAGTTTGAGAACCCTTGTCAGATTGTTCCCCTCCTCCTCTGTGAGAGTACCATCTCTCCAAAGTTCAAAATAAGTTTATTATCAAAAGCATATGTCACCATATGCTGCCCTGAGATTCATGTTCTTGCAGATATTCACAGCAGATTCAAAGACACACAACGGAATCAATGAAAAACTACATACAAACAAACAACCAATGTGCAAAACAAGATAAACTGTGCAAATTCAAAAAAAGTAATAATAAATAAATAAATAAATATTATTGAGAACATGAGTTGTAGAATCCTTGAAAGTGAGTCCATAGGTTGTGGAATCAATTTAGTGTTGAGGTGAGTGCAGTTATCCATGCTGGTTCAGGATCATGATGGTTGAAGGGTAATTACTGTTCCTGGAACTGGTGGTGTGGAACCTAAGGTTCCTGTACTTTCTGGCCAATGGGAGCAGTGAGAAGGGTGCGTGGTCTGGATGGTCGAGGTGTTTGATGATGGATGCTGCTTTCTTATGGTAGCACTCCTTCAAGATGTGTACACTGCTGGGGAGGGCTTAGCCTGCGATGGACTATGCTGTATCCACTACATTCTGTAGGCTTTTCTGTTCATGGGCATTGGTGTTAAAGGCCTGGGAGTGAATTTGGGGATAACGAGAGGTTTGAAGGAATGAAGGCGGGAGTTCTTTTAGTTGTACAAGAGGAAACAAAAGCCAGGATGATGAGCAACACACACAAAATGCTGGGGGGGGGGGGTGGGGGGGGCACTCAGCCGGCCAGGCAGCATCTCTGGAAATGAGTAATAAACAGTCGATGTTTTGGGCTCAGACCCTACATCAGGACTAGAGATAAGATGAGAGGTCAGAGTAGGAAGTTGGGAGGAAGAGGAGAAGAAGGACAAGGTGGTAGGTGAAACCTGGAGAGGGGAGGGGATGAAGGAAAGAGCTGGGAAGTTGATCGGTGAACATGGCTGGAGGTGGGGGAGTCTGATCGGAGAGGACAGAAAGCCATGGAAGAAAGGGAAAGGGGAGGAGCACCAGAGGGAGCTGATGGGCAGGCAAGGAGATAAGGTGAGAGAGTGAAACAGGAATGGGGAATGGTGAATTACCAAAATTACCAAAGTTTGAGAAATCAGTGTTTGTGCCAAAGGTTGGAGGAGGCTGCCCAGACAGAATAAAAGGTGTTGCTCCTCCGACCCGAGTGTGGCCTCATCGCAATAGTAGAGGAGAGCATGAGCTCCTCTTCTCCTGTAATGGGAATGGGAAGTAATGGGAATTAAAGTGGGTGGCTACTGGGACATCCCCCTTATTCTCGCGGACATAGCATTGGTACTCAGTGAGGTGCTCTCCCGATCTATGTCTGGTCTCACCGATATAAAGGAGTCCACACTGTTACAGATACAGTAGATGACCCGAACAGGTAAAGTGTTGCCTCACCTGGAAGGACTGTTTGGGGCCCTGAAAATGGTGGTGTAGGGGCAGGTGTAGCACTTGTTCCGTTTGCAAGGATAAGTGGGCTGTATCCACTACTTTCTGTAGGCCTTTCTGTTCAAGGGCATTGGTGTTAAAGGCCTGGTAATGAATGTGGGGACAACAAAATGTTTGAAGAAATGAAAGTGGAATTTCCTTTAGTTGCACAACACTAATAAGTGGAAACAAAAGCCAGCATAATCTACTGTCCTGTGGAGAAGGTTGTGGCAAATCTACAATTCACACTAAAAGAAAACCAACTTAGAAGGCTGATATTTTGAATAGTGTACTGCCCCTGGCCATGCATTAAATACGGGATGATCAATGCCCAGGGTTACACGGGTAGATTTTCCTTTCAGTCAACTAACATGCACTCTGCATTACTGATTCAGAATCTGTTAGCTAGATATTTATTACTGAAGTTGTATCTATCAGCTAGATTGAATAGAGTAGTGTCACATAGGACCAGATGAAAAGACAGTGACAGTGTTTGTGTGGATTATTTTAAGGCTGGCCACAGGAACATTAATCTTCATTATCATTTGGAATCCAACTCAAAGTCAGCTCTTGATATGGTGGACTGTTCTGATCCAAAACCCAAGATTAAAGTGGTGTAGGTTTTGATTATGCACTTCCCCATCTTATGACTGTTAAGCAATATCTTGTTGCAAAATTGTCAGTTGTTGGCTGTGTCTTGAGATACTTATTTACCCTTAATAAGTTAAGCTACATCTGTTACATCAAGTTGAGGAGTTGTCACATATATATATATATAGATATATAGCTAGGGCACCTAAGACTTTTGCACAGTACTGTATTGCATTGTACCCATCATCTTCATGCACCACACCATATGACATCAGCATCATGTGCCATGTCGTACGATGGTGGTGATCCCATGACCATGATTGTTCTTGGCAAACTTTTCTGCAGAAGTGGTTTGCCATTGTCTTCTTCTGGACGGTGTCTCTACAAGACGGGTAACCCTCAGTCATTATCAATACTCTTCAGAGACTGTCTGCCTGGTGTCAGTGGTTGCATAACCAGGATTTGTGATATGTGCCAGCTGCTCATATGACCATCCACCACATGCTCCCATGACTTCATGTGACCTTGATTGGGGGCTAAGCAGGTCCTGCACCTTGCCCAAGGGAGACCTGCAGGCTAATGGAGGGAAGGAGCACCTTACACCTCCTTTGGTAGAGATGTATCTCCACTCTGTCCACGTGATTGCACTATACTGCTGCAAAATAAAAACAGATTTTGTGACATGTGTGAGTGATGATAAACCTGATTCTGATCTGGGTCTCTATTGTGGTCTGAGAACTAGATGGGGGCAGTGAGAGGGAAATTATGGTTGGGAAAATGGACAGGGAGAAGGAAGAGAGTAGGAATGATCAATAAACCAATAGTTTTGAATCAAATTACCTTGCCTGGTGCCCTAAGGGTTGAGTGTGTCTGGGCCTAGAGGCTTCACAGAAACATAAAATCGTAGACCATTGCAATAGTGCGATCACTCAAGTTGAGTATGTTGTTCTCCTAAGGAGTAGTCTATTGACAGGTCCTCAGGTGGATATAGAGTCTGATCCAGGATATTAGGGTGGGTTTCTTTATTGGAGAATGCCTGCACGCAACTTTGTTTAACATGGGGTCACTGATGCACGGGCATTGGCAGTTAAGAGTCAGGGTCTGTTGTCATGGAATACAAGATGACTGGGGATTCTTCACTGCTGCAGCCTTCCTCAGCCTTTGCTACACTTGTGATGTGTCACCATCGTCTGCCAGCTCCACCAATGAGCTCTTAGTGTCTGGAGCCTCCCCTTTGACCTTACCACCAGGGCTGACTGAAACAGGAGTTAGTGCTGAATGGCTAAAGTCCAGACAGCATCACCCTCAGGATCTCAGGCACTCACAGGCCTCCCTGCCACAACAAGGTCATAGCTAGCGCGTGCTGAATCATTACTCTGCCTAGTCTCATCAATCTGTACCTGGACCATAACCCTCCACACCCCTCCCATCCATGTACTTACCCAGATTTCTCTTAAATGTTGAAATCAAATCCTCATCGGCCATTTCATTTGGCAGCTCATTCTACGTTCTCACCACTCACTGAGCGAAGAAGTGTCTTTTCATGTTCCCCTTAAGCATTTCACCTTTCACCCTTAACCTATGTCCTCTAGTCTCACCTGACCTCAGTGGAAAAAGCCTGCTTGCCTATCTATACCACTCATAATCTTGTATACCGCTATCAAATCTCCCTTCATTCTCCTACTTCCTAAACTATTCAACCTTTTCCTATAATTCAGGTGCTCAAGTCCCAGCAAGCAGAACCATTGGTGAGCTTTCTTGCTACCACAGTTGTTTTCAGGCACATAAAGAGCTTTATTCTTTTTTACAAGCTCTGATCCATTACAGGCTTCAAGAAGCTCTCGCACACAACTATGAGGATGTTCTGGGCTTGGGCACAAGTAACGATCTCTATGGTGGAGACTTCCGAGGACTGTGGTTACAGTACCTTGTTGTGGCCTCTGGCTTCTGTTAACAAAAAGCCTTCATGGTTTTCACCACGGAAGACCAGATTGCCTGTGAAAATCCTGCACTGTGAACTGCAGTTGAAATGAAGATATCTTTCAGTGCAGCTTCAATAGGAGGAGGGAATGTGGACAGTGTTACGGTACACACCCAACTGTGCCAGCCTCCGGGGTTTAGATGCTCCAGTTCGCCAGAGTATAAATAGCTGTCTTGGTCCCTTCAAGGATTATGCCTTTTCCGCTAATTGATGGCCATGTTTTGTTGCCAAGATCTGGATCTTTAAATAGCAGCTGAACTCATGTTTGGTGCACAATTGTCAGTTCAACTTTGGTTCAGATTGTGATTGCATTTTGGATTCCTGTCTCGTTTGGATTCTTGTCTAGTCTTGTTAGGTTTTCGTCTAGCATCTAGTCAAGAACCTTGTTCTCATCTCAGTCTCGAAATTGTGTCTCGATTCTAGTCTCAGATACTTCACCACTTGAGTCCTTACCAGCTTCGCCTCGAGCTCTCGTCACAGATAGCAGAGTTTCCCTCCTGTGTATCAATGGGCTTCTCAGACAGAGCGAGCACATTACATCTGTTCCTTGAAGCACGTTAGGCAATTTGTCCAATATGAGAGAGTGAACATTTTATCAGCTGCCCAATTAACTGGTGCAGAATAAATGTCAAGTGCGCTTCTCTGCCAAATAACTCACTTGTCAGCAACCCAGCCAGAAGGAGATGTCTGAGCTGCAATGTAATTTCTGTCACCCAGATTACAAAGCAAAACTCGGTGGTCTTTGGAAATGAAGCTTGCGTTTCAGAATCAGAATCAGGTTTAATGTCAGTAACATGTTGTAAAACTCTGTAGCTTTGCGACAGCGGTACGATGCAATACCCGATGATAGAGAGAAAAAGAAATCTGAAGTTTACAGTATGTATAGCTAAACTAAATAAGTAGTGCAAAAATAGGAAATAATAAAGTAGGTAGCGCTCACGAGTTTTTCTTTGTTTTGTGGCTGTCTGCGGAGAAGACAAAACTCAGGGTTTGTATAATGCATACAGACCTTGACAGAGAAAAGCGCAAATTGCTAAGCAGATGCTACACTTGCCCAAGGGAGATCTGCAGGCTAACGGAGGGAAGGAGTGCCTTGCACCCCCTTTGGTAGAGACATATTTCCACCCCGCCACTCAATATACCCTTCCAGAAGAGGTCACATTCACACAGCAGTACACACCAATACCCCGTGCATTCACCTTGGCTAGAGTGATTTGTTCCCAGAGGGCTTCTAAAACTCAATATCGTCACTTCAGTGTACGAGTTGCTTCTGAAATATGGAGATATGTGAGACTGCAGATGCTGGAATTTGGAGCACAGACAAACCGATGGAGGAATTCAGCAGAGCGAGCAGCTCCTGTGGGGGAATGGGAACTGTGGATGTCTTTATTATTTGCATGTCTACTGATGCACTGTAAAAAGCTCGTCTTGCATGCAGTCCATACAAATAATTTTATTACACAGTGCATTGGGGCTGTACAGGGTTAACCAAGTGCAGAATAGAGTGTTATAGTTGAAGAGAATGTTCATTGTGGGCAGACAGCTGCAAGGTTGTATTGAGTATTCATAAAAAGAAAAGGTGGAGTGGTAGAACGGGCTGGCAAGTGATAGAGATGAAAGTTGATAACACGTAGGAACAGAATTAGACCATTCGGCCCATTGAGTCTGCTCTGCCATTCCATCAAGGCTGATTTATTTTTCTCAACCCCATCATCTGCCTCCAGTCAATGGCCTGTGATGCCCTTCCTAATCAAGAACCTATCAGCCTCTGCTTTAAATATACCCAATGACTTGGCCTGCACAGCTGTCTGTGGCAATGAATTCCATGGATTCACCTCCCTCTGGCTAAAGAAATTCCTTCTCATCTCTGCTGTAAAGGGACGTCCTTCTATTCTATCCCTCTGGTCTTAGCCATCACTCTGTCACTCCCCACTACAGGAAATATCCTCTTCACATTCACTTTATCTAGGGCTTTCAGTAGGACCTCCATATTTCTCTAGATATGGTTGTCAATGTATCTCCTATCCTGTTGCATCTTTCAGTCATCATGGACTCTTAAATTCCTCCAATCCTGTCTTCGCTGCCTTGTTTAGCTTGAGGCGGAATATTACGAAAAATCCCTTTTGTGCTCTCCGTTCTGAAGGGAGATAGAGTCAGGTAAGTTGAGAAGGGAGAAGTAGAGTTTGGAGACAGAGCAGGTAGATGAAGGTGGAAGCAGATGGAGCCTGGTGGAGGGAGGGGAGGGTAAAGGTGGAGAGAGCTAAGAGAGTGAGAAACCAGAACACAAAGGTTACCATTGCTGGAATCTGATAGGTCAGGAAGGTGATAAACATTTATTGAAGAAGTGAAGAGCAGATGGAACCAGATCAGAACTCACTGTGTAGAATGTGTAGGTTGTAGATGGATAAAACCAGCAGGGGGACAGGGTTGTACAGTACAGTCAGTGGCCACTTTATCCCATATGTCCTGTACCTAATGAAGTGTCCACGGAGTGTATATTCATGGTCTTCTGCTGTTATATCAACTTCCAGTCTGGCCATTCTCTTCTGACCTCTGTCATTAAAAAGCTGCTCTCACCCACAGGACTACCACCCGCTGGATATTTTTTTCTTTCTCACACCACTCTCTATAAACTCTGGAGACTGCTGTGCATGAAAATCCCCAGAGCGCTGCAGTTTCTCAGATACTCAATCCACCCTGCCTGGCACCAGGTAGCAGTCCACAGTCAAAGTCACTTAGATCACATTTCTTCCCCATTCTGATGTTTGGTCTGAACAATAACTGAACCTCTTGACCATGCCTGTGTGCTTTTATGCCTTGAGTTGCTTCCACATAATTGGCTGATGAAGTATTTGTATTAACAAGCCAGTGTACAGCTGTACCTAATAACTTGGCCAAGGAGCTATTGTAGAGCATGGCGTAATTTCGGCCACCATCTTTGACTGGAACTGAAACTTGTCCGTTCAAGCCCTTTTGCGGAGACGTGTCACGGTAGCGTAGCGGTTAGCGTGCCACTTTGCAGCAGAGCTAGCTGTCAGATTGGGCTTCAGTTCCAGCAGCTGTCTATAAGGAGTTTGTACGCTCTCCACAAGGCCGCATGGGTTTCTCCAACTGCCCTGGACTCCTCCCAGATTCTAAAAATGTACGGTAAATTGAATTGAATTGACTTTATTAATTACATCCTTCATATACATGAGTAAAAATCTTTACAATATGACTCTGTCTAAATGTACAGTGTGCAATTTATCGTAATTTAGAATAAATAGTATGTACAACAGGATAGTTAACATAACATAGAAATACAGTTGTATCAGCATGAACTAAGCAGTCTGATGGGCTGGTGGAAGAAGCTGTTCCGGAGCTTATTGATCCTGGCTTTTATGCTGCAATATTGTTTCCCGGCTATTAGCAGCTGGAGCAGTTTATGGTTGGGGTAACTCAGATCCTCAATGATCCTTTGGGCCCTTTTTACACACCTGTTTTTGTAAATGACCTGAATAGGGGGAAGTTCCCATCTAAAGATGCGCTGGGCTGTCTGCACCAGTCCTGTGATTGAGGGAAGTACAGTTCCTATACCAGGGAATGCAGCCAGTCAAAATGCTCTTAATTGTTCCCCTTTAGAAAGTTCTTCGGATTTGGGGGCCCACACCAAACTTCCTCAACCGTCTGAGGTGAAAGTGGCGCTGTTGTGGGCAATGCATGTTGGCACCGAAAGCTTGGCGCCTGTTATAGCTTCCCGTCCTGACGCAAGTGATGCATTTCACTGTATGTTTCCATATGCCTGTTACAAAGAAAGCTAATCTTTAGGAGCACATCATACAACTTGCTGACAGCAGTCAGTAAACCATGCATCCTGCTGCAAGTAAATGTTTTACTGGAATCTTGGAAAGGGCTATCAGTATTTGATTAAGTACCCCTCCTTCAAAGGGATAGATAGCACAAGAAGAGAATGGGACCAGGAGGTGGCTGGTGGAGCCACTACTTCAAGCACCAGAGCCCCTGGTTCTTTCCTGGCCTTGGGTGCTCTCTGTGTGGAGTTTGCATGCTGTCCCTGTGACTATAAGTCTCAGATTTCCTCCCTCATTCCAAAGATGTGTGGATTTGTAAGTGAGACAAAAAACCTTCATGATTATCTAATAGCTTTGAGACCTCATGTAAGGTGATAGAATACCTTTATTGAGATGAAGTGAGTGATTAGATTGTTACAGTAATCTGCAGCAGAAATTGGTGCTTTAAAGTTTTTCGTAGAATTTCTATTACATCTACCATCTCTTCAAAGGTTTATATCTGAATATTTAATATAAAATCATGCAGCTCTGACTCTAAAGCTTTTCCTCATACATCTAATTTGAATGTCGAATTTTCCACTGAAAAATAATGGTATACGTAAAGCAGGTGCTGAATAGTCAAACATTTGTCACGCCATGTAATTCCACTGAACTGGCAAATGAAGTTAATATTCTACTCGCAGGCTTTAAAATAATTCATTTTGTAAGTAATATTTTAATTGAGTTTTTGTTTTGTTAACTGCAGAAAGCCTTGGTACTGAGGTTGATAGACCTGCATGTAGGAACTGGACTTCTAGGCGGAGACAAGAACAGCACACCCATAAAATGGAAAAACACCAAAGATATTTTCCCATGTTTGCATAGTGATGAGATTTCAGTAGCTAATGTGTAGTATCATAGCGGTTAGAGTTACGCAGGGACAATATTGGTGATGTAGGTTCAATTCTTACAGTGTCTGTTCACCCCATGACTGTGTGGGTTTCCTCTGGGTGCTCTGGCTTCTTCCCACAGTCCAAAGACCTATGTATCAGCAGGTTAATTGATCACATGGGTATAATTGCGCAGCATGAGCTCCTGGGCCAAAAGGGACTGTTACCATGCTGTATCGCTCAATAAGTAAATGTAAAATAAAAAATTCTTCAGCTGTGTTGTGGTCGCTCTGCATCTGGACGAGGACAGGCCAAATCAGTAGTTCAGGTGACCATCTTCTTCTTGGGCCTTTAGTTCCCAGTACAGCATAGGCCATTGATGTCCTCCCTTCTCCGTCATCCAAAGTTGATGGTATGGTTGGATTTCATCGATGGTTCTGTAATCCATTGCATCCACTCTACAGGGAATTGGCCTATTTATCGGCTTCACCAGAGCCTTACCCATTTCCACCTCCCACGACGGGGAAGTGCTGTCTATATGAAATGTGTACACTTTATTTGCCTAGTCCCATATGCTTCCCCCAAACCTTTCCTATTTATGTACTTGTCCAAATGTAGAGTATTATAATTGGGAGCAATGTACATAATTCACAACCACCGATATTGAGTTGGGGTTTCAATTTAAGAAGCTGGTCTGACCTGATGATGTAATTACATAAAGATTTTTGGCACACTTTTGTGCTTAGGTTTTGGAGTTCAATAAAATGTGTTTTGGGTTTCATTAAACATAAATCACCTCACTTTGTTTTATTTGCAAAAGCCAACACAAGTACCTTTTAAATGTTGTTAACATATCTGCCTCAACTACTTCCTCTGGCAGCTCATCCTAATACTGACTACCCTCTGAGTAAAAAAGTTGTTCCTCAGTTTCCAATTAAATATCTCCCCTTTATCCTTAAAACTCTGCTCTCTAGTTCTTGATTCCCCAACCCTAGGACTGTGCATATTCATTCTCTCATGACTTTACTTTATACTTTATGTGATGAGAATAGCTGGAGAACTGAAAACATCCTTTCAGGAAGGGTCAAAACCCTACTGGAGTGGGGGAAGTTTGTGGAGAATAATCGAGCAAAGGGTTGCTGTTACATGGAGAGGCTCTCCATTGCTGCTACATACCAGTCATCATCATCATCTTTATGTGCCATGTCGGATGATGTGTGTGACCAAGGTCTATCATCTGTCTTTAATATATAAGAAATTCCAGTACGCTCTGCAGAACTTTTGCCTGTCCATCCCTTGATGTAACTCCTGAATGTCATGCGCTGTTGACTGTGACTTTTTCTTCCATCAATTTTTCCCATCACGGCAAGATGTTCAAGCTTCTCTTTTTCCCTTTCCTCAGTACATGCCCCTGAAATTCCAGCTACCGTTTCCTGATTAATGATATCAGCTTGCTTCATATTCTGGCTTTTCGCAACACTTCCTCTTTTGTTACTCTGTCCTTCTACAATATTTTCATCATTCTTCTCAAAAAGCACATTTCTGCAGCTTCGAATCTTTCCTCATTTTGCTTTGATATTGTCCAACATTCTCTTCCATATATTAGCGTGGAATGGACGTGGCACCACAACACAGTTTCATATCCAGAGAAATTATGTTAATGTTTAGTAATTTGCTCAAATGCTCAAGCGTGCATTTAGTAATCCCGATACTTCTTCTAATTTAGCAACAACCCTACTGTCAGATGTTATTGTGTTTCCTAAGTAATTGAAATTTGAGGTTTGTTTAATTGTTTTAGTGCCCACTTTCAGTTTATGTCTACTGCGTAGCAGTAGAGGAAGAAAAGGAAAATAAAGTCTTCCTGCCAAGGTGAGTATCATGGTCCTTGAAATTATCTTGTTTCCTGTGTTTGATCATGTTCTGACTACTCCCATTGGACAGTTGAGGAATCAGTGGTGGATGTTTGTATTGCTAATTTGAGAAACCACTTAATCCTGTCTATACTTCTCACTGCCTCAGCAAAGCAGCCAGCCTAATCAAAGACTACTCCCACCCCAGACATTCTCTCTTCTCTCACCTCTCGTTGAGCAGAAGATACAAATGCCTGAAAGCATGTACCACCACACTTAAGGTCAGCTAGATCTCTGCACAGCTTCCAAGTAAATCATTGGGGTCTCTCTTCCCACCATTACAGACATTTACACTACACGCTGCATCCGCAAAGCAAACAGCATTATGAAGGACCCCACGCACTCCTCATACAAACTCTTCTCCCTCCTGCCGTCTGGGAAAAGGCACCTAAGCATTTGGGCTCTTATGACCAGACTATGTAACAGTTTCTTCCCCCAAGCCATCAGACTCCTCGACTGACACCAACTTACTGCCCTCTACTGTGCCTATTGTCTTGCTTATTATTTATTGTAATGCCTGCACTGTTTTGTGGACTTTATGCCGTCCTGGGCAGGTCTGTAGTCTAGTGTAGATTTTTTTCTGTGTTGTTTTTATGTAGTTCAGTCTAGTTTTTGTACTGTTTCATGTAGTACCATGGTCCTGAAAAATCATTGTCTCATTTTTACTTTGTACTGTACCAGCAGTTATGGTCAAAATGGGAATAAAAAGTGACTTGACTTGACTTGATTTAAAGATGAGGTCCTGGTTATTTCTGCTCTGGTGGTAACTACACTTGAATCTGTGGAACTCTTTGCCACAAGTAGCTGGGGAGGCCAAGTCTTTATGTATATTTAATGTAGAGGTTGATTCTTGATTGGTCCGGGCATGAAAGGTTACAGGGGAAATATACATAATGGGAATATTTCTGTAGATTTTAAAGTTCAACATTTCAGCTCATTGATCATCAGAAGAACCAAACGAGATTGCATTCAATGAGAGACTTAAATTTTTAATGTGATTTATACTAATCTTCTCAAATGCATTAAAATAATAGAAAATACGGCATGGTTTCCAATGTAGATAAATCACTTTAAATGAAAAGAGCAATAAAAATTAATTTGTGTATATGGATATTGCAATGTTGAAGGGCACAAAAGATGACGGGAGATGGGGTGTGGTCTGTATTGTGCATGCAGATTGCTCGATGGTGGGAGGAGATGTGGGCATTTTATCTTTGTGAGTATCCTGCCCTTCTTGAAGGAAAGTTAACACTGGAGGGACTCAGCAGGTCAGGCAGCATTTACATAGAGGAATTAAACTGCTTATGCCTCTCCATAGATGTTGCCTAACCTACTGAGTTTCCTGAGCATTTGCTGTGTGTTGAAAAACATGTAATTTGTGAACACTTAAAAGTAATTAAGTCCAAGCTGAGACCTTTCACTAATGCCGTTGCTCTGCAACTTGTATTGCCTGGAAAATCTTCCTGGTGGCCAAACATTTTAATTACCATTCCTGTTCCATGGCCTCCTCTTGTGCCAAAGTGAGGCCACCCTCAGGATGGAGGAGCAACACCTTATATTCCATCTGGGTAACCTCCAACCTGATGACATGAACATCGATTTCTCTTTCTGGTAAAAAAAAATTCCCTCCCCCTTTTCTCTTCTCTGGCCTCTTACCTTTTCTCAGCTGCCTATCACCTCCTCCTTTCCTTTCTTCTACTTTCCACTGTCCTTTCCTATCAGGTTCCTTCCTCTCCGGCCCTTTATCTTCCCTATCCACCTGGCTTCACCTATTACCTTCCAGCAATTTTTCTACCCCTCCCCACACTTTTTTTTAAAATTTTGATATCTCCCCCCTTCCTTTCCAGTCCTGAAGAAGGGCCTCGACCCAAAACATTCATTTTAATAGATGCTGCCTGACCTGCTGAGTTCCTCCAGCATTTTCTGTGAGGGTAATTTTGGGTTTTCAGCACCTGCAGACTTTCTTGTGTTTATGATTCATTGTTACCTGCTCTATAAAGTAACCAGCACTATTTTTTTTAAACGGCAGACTGGAGTGCCAACCTTGATAAAGCGCCTAGGTCAATGGCGGACTATGAGCCACTATCTGTGGTTTCAAGCCAACACTGTATATGATGAAAACAACATAAAAAGCAACTGCAGCCTATAATTACCCATCCTCACTGAATGAAGTCTCAGTTTATAAAAGTCCTTAAAACCCCCAAAATCACCAGTTTGAGAGGTATGGATCACAGGTACAAGTAAGTGCCAATTTACCTTGACTGATTACAAAAGGCTGGTAGAGGGCATTACATTGACAATCATCTGCCACTTTTGTCCTTCATGACTGAGTTGTGCACTCTTCACACAAGCAGCACTTAATCTGCACTTGTCCCTAAAACAGGTGACAGCAAGCGTTCCAGCCAGTCACTCAGCTCCAATCAAGTAATCAAACCAGAGGAGTTGTTCTCGAGAGCAGTGGATGATTCCCAAGGCAGCCAGATTGCACTCTGCAGTTTAATAGTAACCTGCCAATTTAAATTGAATTTGTGTGGTAGAATTGCTCTTTACCAAGAGAAAAAAAGGCTGTTTCTTTTTTCTTTAACTAACTATAGCCAACACAATTCCTAGAAATCCATGTTCCAAAACTTCTATGATCCCTTTGTAATTCTGTTGGTTTCAATTACATACAAATCTTTTGGACCTCAACACTACAGAGCCCAGCAATTGTTAAATATTTCTGCAGACTCTAATTATTACAGATGATTTAATATTACTGTTGAATATGACTACAGACACAATGATGTGATATTAAACAGAGAACCCTTCTAGAATCCTTTGGCCAACATAAAAGGTTTCACTGTTGGGAGGAGGGATATTCTCTCTCTTCTGGCTGCATTTGCCTCTCAAGTAACAATACTGAAGATGTATTTTGATAATTTGGGAAGCAGCTGTGTGCTAAGGCTGGGCTAGAGCTGTTAGGTACCTCTTGGGTGAGTGGTAGCTATTGTATAAAATCTTTAAGTATCAAATACATGGTCAAAATATAAGAGCATAATATATGAATATATAAGACCTTGAGCTATATGAGCAGAATTAGGCTGTTCGAATCTGCTCCACTATTTCATCATGGCTGATCCATTTCCATTTTAGCCCCAATCACCTGCCTTCACGTATCCCTTCCTGCCCTGGCCAATCGAGAACCTATCAACCTCTGCTTTAATTATACCCAATGCCTTGGGTTCCACAGCTGGCTGTGGCAATGAATGCCATAGATTCACCATCATCTAGGTAGAGAAATTCCTCCTCATCTCTATTTGAAAGGAACGTCTTTCTATTCTGAGGCTGTGTTCTCTTGACCTGGACCCCATACAAGAAACATCCTCTCCATGTTCACTCTATTTAGGCTTTTCAACACTCGATGTCTCAATGAGATCTCCCCCTCATTCTTCTAAGCTCCAGCAAGTCCAGTCCCAGAAGACATCAAACACTTCTCCTGTGTAAACCCTGTCATTCCCAGGATTATTATTCTGGTGGCTGTTGAAAGTTAATTAAACTTCACATTTTATTACATTGTGTAGAATGATTTTACAGCTGCAGTTATCCCATTGCTTAAAATTCAGGAGCTTCAAATTTGTGGTGTAGAACCTACAGTTCCTGTTTCTCCTTTCCGGTGATAGCAGTGAAAGAGTGCATAGCTGCTCAATGCTTACTTGTGTAGCTCGATCGGTGCATAACCAGTGAACTCCTCAAGCCAATGGCAGCAGCAGCTTTATTGCCTACATCATCATCCGGTACCATGTCGCATGACGTGGATGATTATGGTCTTGGCTAATTGGTCTCACAGGTAGATAGGGTAGTTAAGAAAGCTTACGGGGTGTTAGCTTTCATAAGTCGAGGGACAGAGTTTTAGAGTCGCGGGGTAATGATGCAGCTCTATGAAACTCTGGTTAGGCCACACTTGGAGTACTGTGTCCAGTTCTGGTCGCCTCACTATAGGAAGGATGTGGGAGCATTGGAAAGGGTACAGAGGAGATTTACCAGGAGGCTTTACTCTTTGGAGAGAAGGAGGATGAGAGACATGTTAGAGGTATACAAGATATTATGAGGAATAGATAGCGTGGACAGCCAGCGCCTCTTCCCCAGGGCACTACTGCTCAGTACAAGAGGACATGGCTTTAAGGCAAGGGGTGGGAAGTTCAAGGGGGATATTAGAGGAAGGTTTTTTACTTAGAGAGTGGTTGGTGCATGGAATGCACTGCCTGAGTCTGTGGTGGAGGCAGATACACTAATGAAGTTTAAGGGACTACTAGACAGGTATATGGAGGAATTTAAGGTGGGGGGATATATGGAGGCAGGGTTTAAGGACCGGCACAACCTTGTGGGCCGAAGGGCCTGTACTGTGCTGCACTGTTCTATGTTCTATAAATTTTTCTACAAAGGTTGTTTACCATTGCCTCTAAAATGGAGCCTGGCTTCACAGTGTATCTTCACCTGCCCTGAGCTGCAGCAACAAGGGTGGATGGGACCGAACCCACTTTGTCAAGTCACGGCAAATCATTATACTTTGAAAACCCTCCACAGCATTCGTACATTCGTTATGTGCCGTGTCGAATGACGTGGGTGATCCTGGTCTTTCCATAACCATGATTGTTTTTGGCAAATTTTGTACAGAGATGGCTTGCCATTGCCTTCTTCTGGGCAGTGTCCTTACAAGATGGGTGACCCCAGCCATTATCAATACTCTTCAGAGAAAGTAAGCTTGATGTCATTGGTCATATCGCATAACCAGGACTTGTGATGTGCACCAGCTGCTCATGCATCCATCTACCACCTGCTCCCATGGCTTCATGTGACCCTGATCAGGGGGCTAATCAGGTGCTACACTCTGCCCAAGGGTGACGTGCAGGCTAGCAGAGGGAAGGAGTGCTTTGCACCTCCTTTGTTCGAGCCATATCTCCACCCCACCACCCCAAAAACATTGGATTAGATTTTGCAACTGTAACTCTCGCTTCAGCTCTGCCGTAGTTGGATGCATCAGCAAGGGAGATGAGGCTGAGTACAGGGCTACGGTGGGAAACATTGTCACATGGTGCGAGCAGAATCATCTGCAGCTTAATGTGAAAAAGACTAAGGAGCTGGTGGTGGACCTGAGGAGGGCTAAGGCACCGGTGACCCCTGTTTCCATCCAAGGGGTCAGTGTGGACATGGTGGAGGATTACAAATACCTGGGGATACGAATTGACAATAAACTTGACTGGTCAAAGAACACTGAGGCTGTCTACAAGAAGGGTCAGACCTGTCTCTATTTCCTGAGGAGAATGAGGTCCTTTAACATCTGCCAGACAATGCTGAGGATGTTCTACGAGGCAGTGCTATCATGTTTACTGTTGTGTACTGGGGCAGCAGGCTGAGGGTAGCAGACACCAACAGAATCAACAAACTCATTCGTAAGGCCAGTGATGTTGTGGGGGTAGAACTGGACTCTCTGACGGTGGTGTCTGAAAAGAGGATGCTGTCTAAGTTGCATGCCATCTTGGACAATGTCTCCCATCCACTCCATAATGTACTGGTTAGGGACAGGAGTACATTCAGCCAGAGATTCATTCCACCGAGATGCATAGGAAGTCATTCCTGCCTGTGGCCATCAAACTTTACAACTCCTCCCTCGGAGTGTCAGACACCCTGAGCCAATAGGCTGGCCCTGGACTTATTTCCACTTGGAATATTTCACTTCTTATTATTTAATTATTTATGGTTTTATAATGCTATATTTCTACACTATTCTTGGTTGGTGCGACTGTAACAAAACCCAATTTCCCTCGGGATCAATAAAGTATGTCTGTCTGTCTGTCTGGTTAGCGGCTTAATATAGGGGGTGATAGCCCCTGGCCCGGCCAAACTTAAGAAATCTTGTTTGGGTGGATGCTGCGTGATGTGTCCCCGTTATAAATCAGTACCCCGAAATAACAAACAGTGCACAATATGCAATTAAACGATTGAGCTTTATAATTCTTACTTTGACTATATGGTTAGTAAAGAAATAAAACAAAGAAAAAGGGCCCATTCTCATGAAACAGTCTACTGTGCAAAGTTGGAGCTCACTGATAAGCCGTTCATCCACCATTGACTTCCTCCAATCGTTGCTGACCCTTGGACCCTCGCTCCAAGTCCACTCTGTCTGGCGTTCTACCAACTCCCTCCATTCGTGTCTTCTCTCCTCATCTCTCCCCGACAAAAGACCGCGAAAATCTCTCTTCCAGACTCACAAGAACGAACAACATTTCTCTCATTGGATCGCCCCAGCATTCCAAAGCCCCGTTATCTCCAGACATAACCCAAACATTGCTGCTACAGAGAAACCATCACCTCAGCAGTGAAACATCACAGAGAGGCCATTACATTAGCAGTGAGACCTTACAGTGTGTTACAGAAATAAGTGGAAGGCTCCTCAACTTACAATAATTGGTGAGTTGTCATTAAAAGATGAAGCTGAGATAAATGATTTATTTGATCTCGCAGTTGACCTGAGGTAGATAATTTTAACCAGTTACCAGATAATTCAATATTATAGAGCCAGCCGGTATATTTTCCACATTGACTATGCTAATGGACTGTTACACAGGAGATTCAGCTCCTCCTTTAGTAGAGATGTATCTCCACTTTGCCTCACAAGCGGCATTATAGCATCCCTATTTATCTTGCTTTCTTGAGCACAGTAGTTCTTTTCTCTACAGTGAAGGTTTAATATGAGCACAGGTTGCAGTTGTCCAACAGGAGAGCCAAGTTCCTGTAGTCAGCTGTATTAGTAACTCCACTGGATGTTAATCCCATTGTTGTCCTTTCAGGCCTGATGAACCAATAAATCTTCCACTAATGCTCCGCTCAGCCCACGACTTTTCTGAAGCAGGGACAGAATACCAATCTACTTTCCCTGGAATTCGATTTAATAGTTTGTGTGTTGCAGGTCCATCAGAATGAAAGCAGCAGAATAGAATTGGAGCACAGATGCTGATTATTCTTCCAGAATAGCCGCGCTTGTTAAGTAGATTGTATCGGAATGAAATATAGCCGTAGCTTGCCATTCAGTAGGTGGACAGGAAGGGAACATTTTCACATTAAGAATGCTTTGTAGTAGAAGTGGGTGGCAGGGCGGGGATATGTCTCTACCAAAGGAAGTATGAGGCGCGCTTTCCTTCCGCTAGACTGCAGGTCACCTTTGGGCAAGGTGTAGCACCTGCCTACTCACCCACGCCCCCCCCCCCCCCCCGATCAGGGTCACGTGGCGCCATGGGAGCAGGCACTACATTTTCTGTACCAGCAACAGAGCATGCCGACAATTCACTCAACCCCAACCACTGGGGGAGGAAACCAGAGCTCCTAAAGGAAACCCACATGGTCACAGGGAGAATGTACAAACTTCTTAAGGGGCAGTGGTGGGAATCGAATCCCGATCTTACGGAGGGTGCTGTAAAGCATTGCGCTGTCACAATGTACCATTCTGGACAGGTGCACTGCTGCCTTTTTGAAACTTGCTGTGCATTTATCTGCTGGGGTAGCGTTGTCAGGTGTCTTTTGAGGCAAAAAAGGCAGTGATTGAAGTCTTTGACTTTGAATGTAGTTGTGAAGTAATTATATCAGAGCACAACTCGCGAGTGACTCCAGATGTTAGATGCAAAGAACCTGGCCATGCCCTGTTCTCGCTGCTGCCATCAGGAAGGAGGTACATGAGCACCGGGTCCCACACAATCACGTTCATGAACAGTTATTACCCTGGAGCCATTAGGCCTCTGAACCAGCGTGAATTTCAGTCACCCCAAAACTGAACTGATTCCACAACCTATGGAATCAGTTTCAGGAACTGCAGAACTTAAGCTATTAATCAATAAATTGATCAGTAAATAGGTGCATATGTATGAACTTATTTACTCTTTTTTGTATTTGCACAATTTGTTGCCTTTTGCGCATTGCCTGCTTGTCCATCTTCAGTGTGGTCTATGGTATTTACTGTGAATGCTTGCAAGACTGGGTGGCACGAAAGCATAGCGGTTAGCGTAACACTATTACAGCACCAGTGACTCGGGTTCAATTCCCACGGCTGCCTGTAAGGAGTTTGTACAGTTTCCCCGAGACCCTGTGAGAAACCCCGTCATGTGCTTTGGTTTCCTTCCACGTTCCAAGGACATACTGGTTAGTAGGTTAATTGGTCACATGGGTTTAATGGGCAGCTTGATCTCGTTGAGACGGAGCGACCTGTTACTGTGCTAAGTATTTTAAAAATATGAATCTCAGGGTAGTATATGGTGACATACAGTACTGTGCAGCAGTCTTGGGCACATATATACTGTGCTAATTTTATAGATTGCACTATATTGCCGCTGTAAAAAAAATATCATGACATTTGTGAGTGATGATAAACTTGATTCTGATTTGGGTCTCTACAGAGAGTGGGAAGGGGGCAGGGAGAGGGGAATCATGGTTGGGAAAAGGGGGAGGGAGAGGGGAGGAAGCGAGAAACACCAGAGAGACACTCTGTAATGCTTGGAATCAAATGACCTTGCCTTGTGTCTCAGGGCTGGGTGTATGTGCACCCACGCCACACCCACTTCTCCTCCTCCCCCCCCCCCCCCCACCTCAGTACTCCTCCTCTTCCACCTTTCCCACACCTCTCCCACTTGTTCTCTGCCTGCTCCACATTGACAAATACCCTAACTGGGTGCCTAAGCCATTTGCACAGTACTGTGTATACTTTGAGAATATATTTCCTTTGAAGTTTGATAGTTTATGATTTGTTTGCATTTCTCATGTTTCCCTATTAGAAGGAGGCTATTTGGCCCATCAAATCTATGTCAGCTCTCAAAACTAACTTATCAATCCTATTCCCCCACTTAATCAACTCCACCCTGATCTGCCACCTACACTAGGGATAACATACAGTAACCAATTAACTAATCATCCTGCACATCCTGAGGACCTGGGGGATATATTGTGCAGTCAGAAAGAAAACATGGAATCTTCGCATGTACATCTGGTGCTATTACTGCCTGAATTCAAATGATAAAGGTAACAAAAAAGTATTATCATAAAGATGTTATTGATAGAGAAAAGGGGATGAATGTGGTCCTGATTTAGTTAATCAGAATCAGGTTTATTATCACCGACATGTGTTGTGAAATTTGTTAACTTAGCAGCAGCAGTTCAATACATAATATAGAAGAAAAATAAATAAATTACAGTATATGTACGTTGAATAGATGTAAAATTGCTTCAGCATAATTCCAAAGAAACTGTTTATTTCTTAAAAAAACAGAAATAATATGTATTTAAAAAGTGAGGTAGTGTACAAAGGTTCAATTTTCTTCTAGGATTTGGATGGTAGAGGGGAAGAAGTTGTTCCTGATTCACTGAATGCGTGCCTTCAGGCTTCTGTACCTCCTATCTGATGGTAACAATGAGAAAAGGGCATGCCCAGGGTGTTAGAGGTCCCAATTAAAACTGTCCTCAAATCATCCAGCAATGTAGAACAGAATCAATTACATTAATTGACATTCCCCTCACACAATAATGAGACAAACAGCTTCTATGGAATTATCCTGAAGCAAGCTCTTTGTTCTGGCTTCTTTCCAGACCTGATGAAGGGTATTGGGCCGAAACGTTGCCTCTCCATTCCTCTCCAAAGACACTGCCTGACCTGCGGAGTTCCTTCAGCTTTTTGCGTGTGTTAATTAAATTAACTGATGCAAGCAAATGAGTGACTGTCCTGGTTGGGGATTTCAATTTTCCCCCTGCTCTTATGAAGTTAAAAGTGGGTCCTTTACACCTAGCATTGGGTGCCAGGTGGTTCTGAATCACACATCCGTGGACAGGTGATACACTTGCATGCCTGTTGTTTCTGTTAGGCATCTGAATGAGGTACCAGTGGACTCCAGGAAGTAGAACTCCAGCAGGTGAATAGGTTACAGAACCTAAGCTAAAAAAATCAACACTGTAGAGCAGTGGAACTTTGTTCTACTGTGAGACTTCTTGAATCTTCCTGTGTCTAAAGTTCAAGTTCAAAGGACATTTGTTATCAAAGTACGCATGCAGTATACAGCCCTGAAACTCATCTTCACCACCACTTCCCCCCAAGACAGTCACCAAACAAAGAACCACGCATGGAACCAAACGCGTTCAAGGATAATCATCGAACATCAAGCCCCACCCCACCCACACGCAAAACAAAGAATGTGCTAATGGCAACAAAAAAAAGATTGAAAACACAGAATATGACATGCAAAAGGCGTATTTCGGTGCAGTTCAATTCCATCTGACTCTGTACAGTTTGAATCACACAGAATGCTAGAAGAACTCGGGTAGCATCTATGGAGGGAAATAGAAAGTAGACAATTCAGGCTGAGACTCCTCACCCACCCAACTTCCTATTCTGGCTTCCTTTCCATTCCTGATGAAATATCTCAGCCTGAATCACTGACAGTGTGTTCCCCTCCATAGGTGCTGCCTGAGCTGAATTCCTGCAGAATTTTGTTTGTTTACTTATTTATTTATTCAGATATAATGTGGAGTAGGCCCTACCGCTCCTTTGATTTAATCCTAGCCTAATCATGGGACAATTTACAATGACTGATTAACCTACCAACTGGTACGTTTTTGGACTGTGGGAGGAAACAGGACACCTGGAGGAAACCCAGGTGGTCACTGGGAGAACGGACAAACTCCTTACAGGCAGCGGCGGGAATTGAACCCTGATTACTGGTACTGTGGAGCGTTGTGCTAACCACTACAATGCCATGCCACCCTCTGTTGCTCTGGATGTCCAGCATCTACAGAATCTCTTGTGTTTACAGTCTCAATCACATTTTTTCATGTCTTTTTCTTCGATGTTTCTTTGAGGATACATTAGCGCCTGGACTGCCAATAACTATTCAAGAAACTTCAGGAGAGAACACATTTTGGCAAGAAAAAAAACAATTTTAAACAGAACTTTGTCCTCCCTTACATAAGGATGAAAATTATTGAAGTTTTATTTTTTAATTATCAAGGCGGACTGCCGTACTTGAAAAGCAATCCCTCCGGCTCAGCAATCTATCGTTACAGAATCTGTCATGAAATTAAATCTTGTTAATTGACACATTCAGAGCGAGCACTTAGTTGAGTGAAAATCTAAATTAGCTGGTTCTAAATTTTAATTAAATTGTGCTTTGTCACAGCAGGTATAAAATCCATCAAAGTGTTCCAAGTTCCAAATATCACACAGTTCTGTTCCTATATTGATAGAAAGTATTATTTGAAATCACGGTTGTTTCATGTTCTTCTTCAGAATCAGAATCTGAATCAGGTTTAATATCACTGGTATAAGTTATGAAATTTGTCAACTTTGCATCAGCAGTACAATGCAATGCATGATAAATATAGAAAAAAAACTGAACTACAGTAAGAATATATGTACATTCAATAGTTAAGGTAAGTGGTACAAAAGATAGAAATTTTAAGAAAAAGTAGCGAGGGAGTGTTCATGGACTCATTGTGGAGAGGAAGCTGTTCCTGAATTGCTGAGTGTGCGCCTTCAGGCTTCTGTATCTCCTTCCTGATGGTAACAGTGAGAAAAGGCTACGAAGAGGCCACTCTCAGGTTGGAGGAACAATACTTCATATTCCGCCTAGGTAGCTTTCAACCTGACAGTATAAACATCAATTACTTTAACTTCCAGTACTTTTTACCTCTTCCCCCTTCTCTCATTTTTCTTTCCTCACTCTGGTTCCATTCTTACCCCTTCTCTTCTCCTCAGCTGCCTATCACCTCCTCACGGTGCCCTCCTCCTTCTCTTTTTCCCATGGTCCACTCTCCTATCAGATTCCTTCTTCTTCAGCTCTTTACCCTTTCTACCTATCACCTCCCAGCTTTTCACTTCATTCCATCTTCTCCCACCCCCCCTTCCTACCAACTTACCTAGCTTCACCATCACCTTCTATTTGTACTCCTTCCCCTCTCCCCAACTTCCGTCTCTGGCTTCTTTCCAGTTCTGATGAAGGCTCTTAGGCCAAAATGTCGACTGCTGAGTTCCTCCATTATTTTGAGTGTGTTACTTACTGTTCTGGACAATACAGGATGATTGAGCCTGACTGCTGGATAGTGTGAATGAGATGACACTTAACGGGTCAGTTGATGATACTTTGGAAGGCAGTTCATGGCTTAAGTCTCAGGTCACTTGATAACTCATGTAGAAACTCATGACCCCAAGAACTCTTCTGCTAGGTTCAAGCATTATAGAAATACTTTTCCAATCAGTCTGTTTCTCCTCCTCTCTCCACTTTGCCATTTTTATAAATTAATTTTAAACATCACTGTAAAATTTGTCACGTCTGTGTCCATGAACTTTCGGACAATGCATTCTAAATTAGAGCAACATCTTCGTAAAAGTACCTTCTCATGTCATCTCTGGTTCTTTTAACATTGCCTTTAATCTGCACTCTTATCAGGTACACCTGTACTCCTGGTCATTAATGCAAATATCTAATCAGCCAATCATGGGGCAGCATCTGAACACATAAAAGCATGGTCATGGATCTGTGGCTCATGGTCAAGAGGTTCGGTGGTTGTTCAGATCAAATATCAGAATGGGGAAAGAAATGTTCCCACAATCAATGGACTCGTTTCATATTCTCATTATTTATTGCCTGTTTATTTATTTACTATTATTATTTCTTTCTTTTTGTATTTACACAGTTTGTTGCTTTTTACACTTTTGATAAACACTCAAGTTGGTGCAGCCTTTCACTGATTCTGTTATGGTTATTATTCTGTACATTTATTGATTATGCCTACAAGACGATGAATCTCAGGGTTGTATAAATGTACTTTGATAATAAATTAGTTTTGAACTTTGAACTTTAACATGCGATCTCAGTGTTTTTGATGCTGGGATGATTGGTGGTGGCAGATGAGGTGGTTTGAGTATCTCAGAGTCTCCTGGGATTTTCATCCACACCAGTTCTCTGGAGTTTACAGAGAATGGTGCAAGAAACAAAAATCATGCAGTGAGCCACAGATCCATGAGCAAAAATGCCTTGATAATGAGAGAGGAGAACGGCCAGACTGTTTCAAGCTGACAGAAACGTGACAGTAGCTCAAATAACCGTGTGTTACAACAGCGGTGTGAGGAAGAGCATCTCTGAACACACAACGTGTTGACCCTTGAAGTGCATGGACTACAACTGCACACGATCACAGTGGTGTGCAGAAGAGCATCTCCAAATGCTGAACACATCGAACCTCGAAGTGGATGGGCTACAGAGGCAGAAGGTCACATGGGTGTTCACTCAGTGTCCACTTTATTCAGTACAGGAGGTACTAAATAAAGCGGCCACTGAGAATTTGTTCTCAGTCTACCACTGAAACTCTGTCAGGACCATTGAGCGCCGCCATCAAATGTCCTCCTCAGCTGTAGTCCTCCAGAAGGGATAGCTGAAGCTTTCCCATTCTCTTCCTCTTCCCTCATGTCTCTCTTTGTTGTGAACATCCCAGTAAACTAAAGATATAATAAAATAGGAGCACCATGCTAGTCTGGTGGTTAGCATTATACTGTCACAGAGCTTGTACAGTCTCCTGGTGACCACGTGCGTTTCCTCCGGGCGCTCCCATCTGCTCCCACATTCCAAAGGCGTGCCGGTTTGTGTTAGTAAGTTGTGGGCTTACTATGTTGACACCAGACTCACGCCAACACTTGCAGGCTGCCCCCAGCACATACTCGCACTGTGTTAGTCTATGATGCATTTCACTGTATATTTTGATGTTTCAAATGTACATAAGACAAATAAAGCTAACCTTTAACTTTGGCCTATGGCAGAATAGAACCTAACACCGATTTGAGACCAAGTCTGTGATCCACTGTAAAACACCAGAATGTGTCAGTATGTTATTTCACTGCAGCCTAACAACTTATTGCATCATCTTCAAGAACTTTCTATGCATAATCCCCTGGCTTTTATATCCCTTTAAAACAGGATCCACAGACCCCTTGCTTAATAGTATTGGTCCATGAGTTAAAAAGATTGGGAATCTGTGCTTTAAAAGCATACTACACTGTCTAACCTTATTCTCCTACTAAAATACATCATGTGTTAACTTCCACCAGCCCATTTATATACCCTGATCTGTTTCTCTGCTCCTCCTTTTTATGAGTTTTTGTGTCGCCTATAAACTTAGAAACTTTCAGTCCAATTTGTGAGTATTCCTATGAAAAGACAAAAGAGAGATCAGCTTTATTTATCACATACACATTGAAACATACAGTGTTGTTTGTATCAATGAGCCAGCGAGTTGCTGGAGGCAGCCGAGTGTTACGATGATTTCATGCCATCTTAGCATGCCCACAACTCACTAGGCCATGAGTCTTTTTTGAAATGTGGGTGGAAACTGGATCACCTGGATTAAACCAACATGGTCACAGGGAGAATGTACAAACTCCATCGGTCCTCACAGAGGGATCAGAAGAGGAAAGAGTGAGCAATTTCAAGTTCCTGGTTGTCACTGTATCCGAGGGGCTATCCTCGGCCCAATATACCGGCACAGCTTCAAAGAAAGCTGCGTTTCATTAGGAGTTTGAGGAGGTTTGGTTTGTCATCAAAGACACTTGCAAATCTCTGCAGATGTACTGTAGAGGGCATTCTGACTGACTCTATCACCGTCTGGTTTCGGGGGGTGGGGAGGTGAGTGAGGGACTGTGCACAGGATCGAAGTAAGCTGCAGAGATTTGGAAACCTGGTCGTTTCCATCATGGATACTAGCCTCTGCAGTATTCAGGACATTTTCAAGGAGCGATGCCTCAAAAAGACAGCAAGACGGCATCCATCATTAAGGATCCCCATCTCCTTGGTCATTCCCCGTTCAGGAAGGAGGTACAGGAGCCTGAAGGCACACACTCAACAATTCAGGAACAGCTTCTGAATAGACATTGAACCCATGAACACTACCTCACTACTTTCTTATTTCTATTTTTACACTACTTATTTAATTAAACTATTTAATATAAATAAACATTTAAAGTAATTCACATCTTTTTTCTCTAATGTTATGTATTTCATTGTGCTGCTGCTGCAAAGACAACAAATTTCATAACACAGGATGGTGATATTAAACCTGATTCTGATTGTTCTCCTTACAGATAACGGTGGGAATTGAACCCCTGATAGCTGGCGCGGTAATAGTGTTACGGTAACAATTGCTCTGCTGCCCACATAATTAATCCATTTCTCCTCATTTCCATTTTTAATTTTAAATTCAAGTATTAAGTTAATTTATTGTAAACTCTATCACATCTGTGTCCAACAGCTTTCAGGCAATGCGTTCTGTATCATAGCAACAGTCTGTGAAAAAAAAGCTATCTTCTCATAGCTTGGGATAGGGAGAAGAGACCTGCTGGAGAGAGGAAGGCAGATCAGGTGTGACGCTGAAACTGGCCTCCAGCCAGCATTCCCAGCCTGGTATTCACGGACCCCTCGCTTAATGGTGTTGGTCAATGGCATAAGTAAAGGTTGGGGTAGTTAGGTTTTAGACCATAAGACATAGGAGCAGAATTAGGCCATCTGGCCCATCAAGTCTGCTCCGCCATTCAACCATGGCTGATCCTTTTTTTCTATCTTGTCCTCAACCCCAGTTCCCGGCCTTCTCCCCATAACCTTTGATGCCATGTCCAATCAAGAACCTATCAATCTCTGCCTTAAATACTCCCAGCGACCTGTTTCTGACTAACAATGAGTCTTCTGCGCCAACAACTAGGACTAAAGTTTAAAACTTCAGTCCACTTCACTAGCTCACTAACGTGGCTAACTTCACTCACCTCAATTCAGAACTGATTCCACAAACTAGGCGCACTTTCAAGGACTATACAACTCATGTCCTCAGTATTATTTATTTACTATTAATTCTATATTTGCACAGATTGTCTTCTTTTGCACATTAGTTGGGTGTCAGTCTTTGCTTGCAGTTTTAACACTAATTATTGTTCTACTGTCAATGCCCGCAAGAAAATGAATCTCAGGTTGTGTAGGGTGACATAAACTCAGTGCCCACTTTATTTGGTACAGTAGTGGAATCCAGTCTGCTGCTGTATCCTATCCAACTCAAGGTTTGATGTGTTGTGCATTCAAAGATGTTCTTCTGCACACCACTGTTGCAACGTGTGGTTATCTGAGTTACTGTCGCCTTCCTGTCAGTTTGAACCAGTCTGACCATTCTCCTCTGACCACTCTCTCATTAACAAGTTATGCCCACAAAACTCTGACTCGTTTCCTGTTCTTTGCACCGTTCTCTGTAAACTTTAGAGACTTGTGCATGAATGTTAAAGGAGATCTGCAGTTTCTGAGATAGTCAAACCACCCTGTCTGGCTCCAACAATCCTTCCATGATCAAAGTCACTTAGGTCACATTTCTTCCCCATTCTTGACATTTGGTCCGAACAACAGCTGAACCTCTTGACCATGACTGCATGCTTTTGTGCATTGAGTTTTTGCCACATAATTGGCTGATTAGATACTTGCATTAACAAGCAGGTGACAGGTATACCTAGTAAAGTGGCCCCTGAGTGTATACATACTTCGATAATAAATTGACTTTGAACTTTGAACTCAGTACAACTGTTGCTTAATGAAAGTATGATTTTGGGTTTGTGACTTGATTGAGTTGGTGAGTTGAGTATTGAAAGGACATTGGGTGGATAAAGACTCAATTGTAAAATTGTGAGTTTTAATAACAATGAAACAAGCAGTGATAATAGTACTCAGCATAAGACTTACAAAAGAACAGCGGAAATTTGCAATTACCGCACTTGTGCTTACAACCAGTTGGAGATGTGTTGAATAGTTCTGTGATGAGCAACATTGTCATGAGAAATGAAGTGGAGCTATCTTAACACAGGATTGGCCTGTCAGCCAATATATAATTGTAGAAGATGCTTAAAGGAGTGTTTTGTGTTTGATTAGCTCAGTGCTGCTCTTACAGGCAATTACTGTCTCATTGTTGGCTTCTCAGCAGCTGTGCTGATGTTGAATAGCTCTTTAGCACAGATATTCCACCACCATAACAAAAGACAAAGGATATCAACGACACTTTCCTGGCAGTATCCAGATCCTTCTTTTTCTGGGGATAACTGAGCTACCTTCAAGGAATAACCCAGACTGACCATTTCGTAGCAGTCAGCATGATTGGTCATGTTGACGCAACGATCCTGTGGCGATCTGTTAACAAGGGTGGCCAACAAGAACAGGTCCTCCAGTCTGTGTGAAAGAAAATGGGGAAGTGACCTACCCGTGTTAGCTGTAACTGCAGAGACTGACTTTTCTTGTAATGGCCTAGAGCAGGAATTAAAGTTTCCAGGCAACATTAAAGATTAACTTTATTGATCACCTGTATATCAAAACATTGAAACACAGAGCAAAATGTGTTGTTTGTGTCGGTGACTAGCGCAGTCCAAGGTCAGAATCAAGTTTAGTGTCACCACCATATGTTGTGAAATTTGTTATGTTTGCACCAGCAGTACAAGGTAATACATGATAAATACAGAAAAAAATGAAATAAATGAATTACAGTAGATATATGTGTGTGTGTGTGTGTGTGTGTGTGTGTATACAAACCCCATTTCCAGAAAAGTTGGGATATTTTCCAAAATGCAATAAAAACAAAAATCTGTGATACGTTAATGCATTTGAACCTTTATTTAACTGACAAAAGTACAAAGAAAAGATTTTCAATAGTTTTACTGACCAACTTAATTGTATTTTGTAAATATACATAGATTTAGAATTTGATGGCTGCAACACACTCAACAAAAGTTGGGACAGAGGCATGTTTACCATTGTGTTACATCACCTTTCCTTTTAATAACACTTTTTAATCCTTTTGGAACTAAGGATACTAATTGTAGTAGATTTGCAATTGGAAATTTTGTCCATTCTTGCTTGATATAAGACTTCAGCTGCTCAACAGTCCATGGTCTCCGTTGTCTGATTCTCCTCTTCATTATGCGCCATACATTATCAATAGGAGATAGATCTGGACTGGCAGTAGGCCAGTCAAGCACACGCACTCTGTGTCTACAAAGCCACGCTGTTGTAGCCCGTGCAGAATGTGGTCTGGCATTGTCTGCTGAAATAAGCATGGATGTCCGGGGAAGTGACGTCGCCTTGATGGCAACGTATGTCTCTCTAAGATCCTAATATACACCCAGAGTCAATGGTACCTTCACATACATGCAACTCACCCATGCCGTGGGCACTGATGCACCCCATACCATCACAGATGCTGGTTTTTGCACCTTTTGCTGATAACAATCAGGATGGTCATTTTCATCTTTGGCACAGAGAACTCGACGCCCGTTTTTTCTGAAAACTAGCTGAAATGTGGACTCATCTGACCACAGCACTCGGTTCCACAGTCTTTTGGTCCATCTGAGCTCAGGCCCAGAGAACTCACCAGCATTTCTGCATAGAGTTGATGTATGGCTTCCTCCTTGCGTAATACAGTTTCAAGTTGCATTTTTGGATGCAGTGACGGACTATGCTAAGTGACAATGGTTTTCCGAAGTACTCCCGAGCCCAGGTGGCTATAATTGTCACAGTAGCATGACGGTTTCTTAGGCATTGCCGCCTGAGGGCTCAAAGATCACGCGCATTCAACAATGGTTTCCGACCTTGCCCTTTATGCACTGAGATGTCTCTGAATCTTTTCACAATATTATGTACTGTAGATGTTGAAAGACCTAAATTCTCTCTAATCTTGCGTTGGGAAATGTTCCTTTTGAACTGACTAACAATTCTCTCACGAATTTTGGCACAAAGGGGTGAGCCATCCTTGCTTGCAAAGACTGAGCCTTTGATAGATGCTACTTTTATACCCAGTCATGATACCTCACCTGCTACCAATTAGCCTGCTTAGTGTGGAGTCTTCCAAATCGGTGTTACTTGAATATTCTGTGCACTTTTCAATCTTATTTTAACTCTGTCCCAACTTTTGTTGAGTGTGTTGCAGCCATCAAATTCTAAATTTGTGTATATTTACAAAATACAATTAAGTTGGTCAGTAAAACTATTGAAAATCTTTTCTTTGTACTTTTATCAGTTAAATAAGGGTTCACATGAATTAACATATCACAGATTTTTGTTTTTATTGCATTTTGGAAAATATCCCAACTTTTCTGGAGATGGGGTTTGTAAATAGTTAAGTTAAAAATAGCACAAAAGCAGAAATAATAAAAAGAAGGTGATGGGTTCAATGTTCATTCAAATATCGGATGACAGAGGGTAAGAAGCTGTTCCTGAATCGTTGAATGTGTGCCTTCAGGTTTCTGTACCTCCTTCCCGATGGTAACAATGAGAAGAGGGCAAGTCCTGGGTGGTGGGGGACTTTAATGATGGACGCTGCCTTTCTGAGGCACCGCTCCTTCGATACTACAGAGGCTTGTATCCACGATGGAGCTGGCTAATTTTACAGCTTTCTGTAGCATCTTCCGATCCTGATGCGTTGGGGCAATCTGCAGGTGTTGCTATGCCTCTTGCACCATCACAGCATGCCCACAACTCCACCCTAAATCCAAATGTCTTTGGAATGTGGGAGGAAGCAGGAGCACCTGGACAAAATCCGTGCGGCGACAGGGGCGGGAATATACCGAACTCCCTACAGAGAGCAGCGGGAGTGGCAGCTCTTGGATTAACCCTCCTCATTCTGCTCTTTCACATACCTTTGCTAAGTTCAGCATTAATTCCAAGCTTTCTCTGGCTAACAGTTCTCGTGCTGTGGAGGAGATGAGTACAAGGACTGGAAGGTGAACCATTACCATGAATGTAATGCGCCAGGACCAATGGCCTGTGGAGTGCCCTACACCTGCTGTATCCAGGAAGAGGTAGGGTTTCGTCCAACAGCTCTGACGTTGTCTATCCTTTCACACGTTAGGTTCAATTGTATATTTGTTGGTAGAAACTTTTCCCCGATGGATGTTTGAAACTGCCGAGAAATCGGATTTCAACTTTATTTTGGTGCGCTTTGTGAGATGGCAACTGATTATTGATCTGCAAAAAAATCAGGAAAATGAAATAAGCAGACTTGATGGGCCAAATGGCCTTATTCTGTCCTATGTCTGAAGGTCCTTGGCAAAATGCTCAGAAATCATTAGTAACACACACAAGATGCTGGAGGAGCTCAGCAGGTTGGGCAGCGTCTATGAAACCATCAACGTTTTGGGCTGAGACCATTAGATCAGGACTGCGAAGGAAAGGGGGAGAGGGCAGAGTAAGTAGGTGAGGGTGGTTGGGGAAGGACTATAAGTTGCAAAGTGATAGGTGGAACCATATGGAGGAGGAAGGTGAGGGACGGGAATGAAGTGAGAAGCTAGGGAGTAATATGTGGAAAAGATAAATGGCTGGAGAAAAAGGAATCTGATAGGAGAGAAGAGTGGACCATGGGAGAAAGGGAAGGTGGAGAGGGCAACAGGGGGAGGTGATGGGCAGGTGAGGAGAAGAGAAGAAATAAGTGAGAAGCCAGAGTTGGGAATGGAAGAAGAGGGAAGTATTCCCAGAATTTAGAGAAATTGATGTTTGTGTCATCAGACAGACGGCACCACACTAGTGTAGCTGTTAGCGCAGCACTCCTACAGCTTGGGCTGTCAAAGTCCAGATTTAAGTACCAACGCTGTCTGTAAGAAGTTTCTCGGTCCTTCCCACGAGTGCATGGGTTTCCTCCGGGTGATCGGGTTTCCTCCCACAAATCAACGATGTACCAGTTAGTAAGTTAATTGGTTCTTGTGAATTGTCCTGTGATTGGGCTAGGCTTAACAGGCTGGTAGTGCGGCCGGTGGGCTCGAAAGAAATGGATAAGCATGAGGTGGTGTTTCTCCAACCTGGGATTCGCCTCATTATGGCAGGAGAGCAGGCCATGGACCAACATGACAGGGTGAAATGTTACTCAATTATACACACACATAATGGACTCAAATCACCGCACAGTAATGCTTCTTGTAACAGTATCTCTAACATAATGAACACAGATAGGCAATGGAGACATTGATATATTATGTTGTCTGCGATAGATTCAAACCACTGCTTCTTTTGCAATGAAACTGCAGTAAGATTATACTTCATTCGAAGACTACTTTGAGAGATTGTTGTTATTCACATGGTTCCTATTTTGTATATTGTGAGTATGAGGCTTTCAGAGTCTCCAGGGGCTGAGAGTTCAGCCACCCAGCACATGTACACCCTGTCTGCGTGTCCCCCACCACCCAGTGTACATGTACACCCTGTCGGAGTGTCCCCCGTCACCCAGCACATGTACACCCTGTCTGCGTGTCCCCCACCACCCAGTGTACATGTACACCCTGTCGGAGTGTCCCCCGTCACCCAGCACATGTACACCCTGTCTGCGTGTCCCCCACCACCCAGTGTACATGTACACCCTGTCCGAGTGTCCCCCGTCACCCAGCACATGTACACCCTGTCTGCGTGTCCCCCACCACCCAGTGTACATGTACACCCTGTCCGCGTATTCCCAGCTACCCAGTGTACATCTACACCCCGTCCGAGTGTCCCCCACCACCCAGTGTACATGTACACCCTGTCTGCGTGTCCCCCACCACCCAGTGTACATGTACACCGTCTGAGTGTCCCCCACCACCCAGTGTACATGTACACCCTATCCGAGTGTCCCCCGCCACCTAGTGTACATGTACACCCTGTCTGAGTGGTACCTCCACCCCCCACTTTCCCCCACTCGCAGACACACTCTCATTCTATACTGGTCACTGTTCATCTTTTATTGCTGCTGATTCACATATTTAAACAACTGCTTGTTTTATTGTAATAGTAACATTATATTGTCTCACATAAACATTTACCCTGCAGGTCACAGCAACCTGTCAATCTTCAGACCTTGACACTCAGGGACTTGTGCTAATGTTATTTTGTGACTCTGTGTGTTGGATTGTAACTATATGTGCTGCGTATGACTGTTCATACTGTGGTTGCACATTAGCCCCAGAGGAATGATGTTTCATTTCACTGTATACTTGTGTATGGTTGAATGACAATAGGCTTGAAATTGATTTAGGATCTTGCAAGAAAATGATGGCCTATTTAAGCAAACACAAGGAAATCTGCAGATGCTGGAAATTCAGGCAACACACACAAAATGCTGGTGGAACACAGCAGGCCAGGCAGCATCTATAAGGAGAAGTACTGTTGATGTTTCGGGCCCAGACCCGTCATCAGGACTAACTGAGAGGAAAGATAGTAAGAAATTTGAAAGTAGCAGGGGAAGGGAAAAATGCGAAATGATAGGAGAAGACCGGAGGGGGTGGGGTGAAGCTAAGAGCTGGAAAGGTGACTGGCAAAAGGGATCCAGAGCTGGAGAAGGAAAAGGATCATGTGACGGGATGCCTAGGGAGAAAGAAAGGGGGAGGGGAGCACCAGAAGGAGATGAAGAACAGACAGAGTGATGGGCAGAAAGACAGAGAGAAAAAAGAAGGGGGAAAGAAAACTAAATTTATCAGAGATGGGGTAAGAAAGGGAGGAGGGGCATCAACGGAAGTTAGAGAAGTCAATGTTCATGCCATCAGGTTGGAGGCTACCCAGCCGGAATATAAGGTGCTGTTCCTCCAGCCTGAGTGTGGCTTCATCTTGACAGTAGAAGCGGCCATGGATAGACATATCAGGATGGGAATGAGATGTGGAATTGAAATGTGTGGCCACTGGGAGATCCTGCTTTCTCTGGCGGACAGAGTGTAGGTGTTCAGCGAAACAGTCTCCCGATGCAGACTGGGAAACATAGAAAACCTACAGCACAATACAGGCCTTTGGCCTACAAAGCTGTGCTGAACATGTCCTTACCTTAGAAGTTACCTCAGGTTAGCCAATAGCCCTCTATTTTTCCAAGCTCCATGTACCTATCCAGGAGTCTCTTAAAAGACCCTGTCGAATCCGCCTTCACCACCGTCACTGGCAGCCCATTCCACGCACTCAACACGCTGTGTAAAAACTTACCCTTGACATCTCCTCTGTACCTACTTCCAAGTACCTTAAAACTCTACCCTCTCGTGCTAGACATTTCAACCCTGAGAAAAAGCCTCTGACCATCCACACGATCAATGCCCCTGATCATCTTGTACACCTAGTTAGTCTAACATGAACCATTCACCATCAGTTCTCATGTCCATGCTTCCTTCAGAATTCTTGGACACATCTAAATAAACTGGGAGAAACTTGCTTATCAGTTCCTATCTTACCATTTCATTATCTTCAACAACAGTTCAGTAGCTTCTTAAGTGAGCATGTCTTGTGGAAGTTGGAACAAGACAAGGGTTAAGCACATAGTGTGCAGTCAGCACAAGCAAGAAAGGTCTTTGAAGAGCCTGGTTTCCCATTCTACAGCAGTGAACCAGAGTCATTTGGCTTATGGAGAGAAGACAGAATGTAACATAGGTTACACACCAAATGAGGGCCAATTACTTCACTAAGTTTGAAGTATCATTAGTTGTTAGGTCAAGAGTTTGTCTAGTTATTGATTGATTGATTGATTGATTGATTGAGATACATCACAGAACAGACCCTCTGACCCTTTGAGCCACACTGACCAGGATTGATTTAATCCTAGCCTAATCATGGGACAATTTACAATGACGAATTAACCTACCAACCGGTAAGTCTTTGGACTGAGGTGGGAAACTGGAGCACCCGGGGGAAACCCACGTGGCCACGGGGAGAACGTACAAACTCCTGACAAATCGTGGCAGGACTTGAACCTGGGTTGCTGGTACAGTGAAGCATTGCTAACCACTACCATGCCACCCATAGCTTGTAGTTTTGATTTTTGGATGGCGATTGATCTTCCAAATAAGGTCATTTCAACACACACAGTTTGCCAAATGGTCAATATCTGTAACTGTTAGTCAGTTCTGTATAAAAATGGCCTGTCTCTGTTCAGTCTTCAGAACAGTGTGGTGACAGGAGCCAGGCTGTTCTCCTTGACCACAGGTAAATAAACCGTGACTGTCGGTTTTCAGAGCCCATTTCATCAGGAATGTCATTGTGACTCTCTAACCCACCAGAACAAATCTATTCAAATCCTAAACTACCAAGAACAAAGAAAAAGCATTCAAGGAAATGCTAACGACATTCCCTGTACTATGTCCTCTGCTTATACTACTAGGCTCAAAGCACCATGATGCAAGATTTAATTTGGTCCACCTAGATTTGCACATAATTCTACAAAAAGCAATCAGACTATCTACTTGGCATTTCATAAATATCAAAGTACCATTTTTTTTCAAGTAAATTTAATTCTGTCTTTGATAATGTTTTTAAAACTGCTTGAAATCGATTTTCTTGCAGTTCTTGCTTTCTGCTTATAGTTGCAATTCATCCTGCTTGGCTTTCTGGTTCTTGCTCTGGGCTCTCCCTTTCTTCTCCAGCATCCTTCCCTTCCTCCTGTAAGCTAACACCATGATGCTTCAGCTTGCCTACGTGCTCTAAAACTATTAATCCTTCTCTGTGACGCCACTATCCTCAAACCATTGCCATGTACCTGTGAAAAGTGCTCCTTATTTCTCTCAGAGGTTATTCAGATACAGATTTATCTATTGTGTGTACCTTCAAACATTCAGTAAAATGTGTCATTTGTGTTAACCAACATATGCTGGGGGCAGCCCACAAGTGTTAGAGCACATTCCATTGCAAACACAGCGTGCCCACAATAAAGTTTAAAGTTCAAAATAAATTGTGTTATCGAAGTACATATATGACACATGACACCATATACAACCCTGAGATTCATTTTCTTCTGGGCATACTGGGCAAATCTATAGAATAGTAATTAAAAAAGGATCAATGAAAGATCAACCAGAGTGCAGAAGACAACAAACTGTGCAAAATTCAATTATAAATAAATAGTGATAAATAACGAGAACATGAGATGAAGAGACCTTAAAGTGAGATCATTGGTTTTGGGAACATTTCCAATGGAAGGGCAGGTGAGTGTAGTTACCCCCTTTTATTCAAGCCTGATAATTGAGGGGTAGTAACTGTTCTTGAACCTGGTGGTGTGAGTCCTGAGACTCTTGTACTGTCTACCTGATTGGCAGGAGTGCGATGGCAGGGTGGTGGGGATCTGTGAAAATGGATCCTGCTTTACTACAATAGTGTTTCAAGTAGATGTGCTCAATGGTTGGGAGGGCTTTACTGGGCCAAATCCACTACCTTTGGTAGGAATTTCCATTCAAAGGCATTGGTGTTCCCATAGCTGGCTGAGTCCATTACAGATCTAGGCAGAGAATACAGAAAACAGCAAGTGACAAAGCAACAACACCAAATCAAGCCCTGTTCCTCACCTTTCTCCCTCCACCCACACACGTATACAGTTCTCCGACTGTTATAGCACTTTGATTCTTCAGAATGGCTTCGCAGATCAACAGAGCTTCAAGCACACACTTGGGATGCACGTCAATAGAACAGTAAAAGTTTCTGTCAGGTTGTGTGCATAGGTAATTTTGTTCAGAAATGGAGAAGTCATGCGCCACTGTGAAGATAGAATAGTGCATGAGAAGAAATACAACAGGTTCCAGATCTCACGGTCGTGAAGTGGGCAAAGTTATGAGCCCACAGGTCTCATTTATGATAATCTGCATCCTATCAGGCTTTTGGATCAGCGGATGACCTGTGAGATGAATGATGTATCGAAAGTAATCAGATGTGGTGTGGAGAGGAAGAATTTGGTCTCAGTCAAGAGAACAATGGACAGGGGCAGCGTGTCTGAGAGATGGATAAACTCTTAATAAGGGAAAAGTTTAGACTGTGGCTCACACCCTACTGAGCCCAAGGACTCAGGTTTAATATCACCAGCATATGTTGTGAAATTTATTGTCTTTGCGGCAGGAGTACAATATAGTACATAATAATAGAAAAACAATGTGAATTGCAATATATATAGTAAATAGAATTAAATAAGTAGTACAAATATAAAAATAAACTAGTAGTGAGTTAGTGTTTATGGGTTTGATGTCCATCCAGAAATCAGATAGGAGAGAGGAAGCAGAGGAAGGTTCATTCGTTCTCTCTCTCTCTCTCTCTCTCCCTCTCTCTCTCTCTCTCTCTCTCTCTCTCTCTCTCTCTCTCTCTCTCTCTCTCTCTCTCTCTCTCTCCCTCTCTCCCTCTCTCCCCCTCTCTCTCTCCCCTTCTGACTGAATATTGCCTCATGTAGCACTCTCCCGTGATTACCTAATGCATTATGACAGTAATGGTAGATCGTGAACACAGCCCAGCACATCACACAAGCCAATTTTCCATCCTTGGACTCACTTTACACCACACGCTATTGGAGCAGTGCTGCCAGAATAATCAAGGACATGACCCACCCAGCTAACACACTTTTTGTCCCTCTTCCCTCCGGGAGAAGGTTCAGGAGCTTGAAGATTCATACGGCCAGATTTGGGAACAGCTTCTTTCCAACTGTGATAAGACTGCTGAACGGATCCTGACCCGGATCTGGGCCGTACCTTCCAAATATCCAGACCTGACTTGCACTACCTTACTTTCCCTTTTCTATTTTCTAATTATGATTTATAATTTAAATTTTTATTATATTTACTTCAATTTGTATTTCAGGGAGCGCGAAGCACAGAAATAAATATCACTGTGATGATTGTACACTCTAGTAACAATTGTTTGGTTAAAGTAAAGATTTGGCATGATCTCCATGCGAGGCAGGCAGACTGCTTTCAAAATAAAATCCCTTGAAGGAGAGATTTATTTATTTAGAGAGACGGTCCCTTCTGGCCCAATGAGCTGCAACACTAGGCAATCCACCTATTTAACCCTAGCCTACTCATAGGAAAATTTACAATGACCAATTAACCTACTAACAGGTACATCTTCTGATTGTGGGTGGAAACCCACATGCTCCCGGGAAGGATCAACGAACTTCTAAATGACGGCGTCAGAATTGAAACTGCTACCCTACTGTGGCACCCTGCTGGTCACCTTCAGTCCCTTGTATTCATTCGCAGATCCCAGCCTCTTACCTTTGCACTGCTACCAGTGACAATAATATGTTTACTTCATTCAATCCTTCTGGTGTTCTGATTCCGTGAAACATAAGTTGGTTTACTCTTGATTTGTACTGAGAAGTTTGTTCTAACACATTGTTGGTCTTGATCGAAGAGAGGCAGTCACCATGTCACTTGGGAATCAATGGGTTTTGAAATTATGCCCAAGGCTTTAATGATCTGAGTAGCTCATTCTTGATGTGAGCTCAATGATGGATGAGTTCTCTACACCGATTTTGCATAGCTACAGGACTGTTGAAAAGACATAGGTCTTTTAAGGCTTTTGCACAGTACTGTATTTGTCAACATGGAGGAGAGAGCGAGTTTGTAAAATCTGGTGGGAGGAAAGGATGTTTGGCATGGTGAAGGTGGAGCGCTTGGGAGGGATGTGAGACAGCTGGCAGAGAAGGAGTGCCAGTGGTGGGGCGGGGGTGCAGCCTTACCCAGCCCTGAGACACCAGAAAAGGTTATTTGATTCCAAACAATTGGTTTATTGATCATCACAGAATATCTCAAGTGCTTCCTGCTCCCTCCCCTCTCCCTTCCCCTTTTACCAACCCTGATTCTCCTCTCCCCGCCCCCTTCCCACTCTCAGTAGAGACCCATATCAGAATCAGGTTTATCATCACTCACATATGTCATAAATTTTGTTGTTTTGGAGGATCAGCATTACAGTGCATTGCATAAAGTTACTACAGTACAGTGCAAAAAACCGTAGGCATCCTAGCTATATACATATATATATACCTGAGACTTTTGCACAGTACTGTACTTGGCTGAAATGAGAAGGTAAGTTTTCAATAGCTTTCTCAATTAGAGAGTGAAGCAGCAGAAGATTCTGGGGTTTTTTTTGGCAATTTTATTTGTTCTGCTGATGCAAGCCAATAACCAGCCACCTGCTGTAGTGGACATGACAAGACTAGAGATAGTGAGAGAGATCAGCATCCATGCAAACGTTCAGGTTTGACCAAGGAACACTCTCACATTGTGTGTCGGGAAATGAGCTCTCCACCAGAATAGAGTCTGACCTCACCTGTATTCCATGTACAGCCTTCTCTATAATTCTAAATAATTGTTAAAGTCAATTTTGCTGTCAAATCCACAAGTACATGGGTGAATCAATGCAATAAAAAGCTTACTTGCAGCAACATGCAGACACATGGCATTTTCAGACACCACATCCACAAGAAAAACAGAAATTAAACATAATTTTTTAACAAGAAGAATACAATATTCTTATTTGCAAAAAAAAATTAGAACAAGAAAAAGCAAAGTTCATTGCATTGCAAAGTGCTCATAGCGTTGCCATACTGAGGTGGTGATTAGGGTGGCATAGATTAGTTCAAGAACCAAATGTTTGAAGGGAATTAGCTGTTCTTGAACCTGGTGTTGTGGAACCTCAGGCTTCAGTTCCTCCTGCACACAGGAGGCTGTGAGAAGATGGCATGGATGTCGGGATCTTTGATACTGGGTATCGCCTTCTTGAAGCAGCACCTCATGTAGGCATGACCAATGGTGGGGAGGAACGTGGCCAAGATGTACTGGGTTGAGTTCACTATTCAATGTCGTGAAATTTGTTAACTCTGCAGCAGCAGTACAATACATGATTAATATAGAAAAAAACTGAATTACAGTAAGTATATATATAATATGTATATACAGTGCCTATAAAAATTATCCATCCCCCCTTAGAAGTTTTCATATTTTATTGTTTTACAACATTGAATCACAGTGGTTTTAATTTGGCTTTTTTGACACATAATCAACAGAAAAGACTTTTTCATGTCAAAATGAAAACAAATTTCTATGTATTGGTCTAAACTTATTACAATTATTAAACACAAAATAATTGATTGCTTAATTACTCACCCCCCTGCAGGTCAGTATTTAGTAGATGCACCTTTGGCAGTAATTACAGCGTTAAGTCTATGAGTATAGGTCTCTATCAACTTTGCACATCTGGTTGCTATGACTTTTCCCAGTCTTCTTTACAAAACTGCTCGAGCCTGTCAGATTGCATGGGGATCGTGAGTGAACAGCCCTTTTCAAGTCCAGCCACGAGTTCTCAATTGGATTGTGGTCTGGACTGAGTTGTCCACTCAAGAACATTAACTTTGTTGTTTTTAAGAGTGGACGTGGAGAGGATGTTTCCTACAGTGGGGGAGTCAAGAACCAGAGGGAAAAGTCTCAGAATATAAGGATGTCCCTTTCGAATAGAGATGAGAAGGAATTTCTTTGCCCGAAGGTTGTTGAATCTATGGAATTTATTGTCACGGATGGCTTGGAAGCCAGGTCATTAGGTATATTTAAAGCAGAAATTGATAGGTTTTTAATTAGTAAGGGAGTCAAGATTATGGGGAGAAGGCTGGACAATGGGGTCAAGAGAGTTAATAAATCAGGCATGATGAAATGGCAGAGCAGAATCGATGGGCCAAATGGCCTCAGTCTGCTCTTGTGTCTCATGGTGTTATAACTTCTCTGACAACAGGTAACACCCTAAAGCTAAAATGTCCTTTGAACAGAAAAAATTAAAATTTTATTTGAAAGCTTTCTCTGTATTAGAAACCGTTCACATTTATTATCTTCAAAAGGCAAGAGAGCAGTTTGAAGGAGTGTTACCTTTGGATCCAACATGATAGCATCTTTTTCTCTTGGATGAGCAAAGGAAGAAATATTTTTCTCACGAAACAGCAGTATAGCAAGAAGCTGATGTGCGTTAACTTAATACCATTTGTTGGATGTCAAGAAAATCAACTTAAGTAGCCATCACTACCCCTCTGTGGGTTTATAGACAAGATAAGAGTATTATATCTGTAGAAAAGTCTTCAGACAGCAGTCAGAGCATCATTTCTTCAATGAAGTTGGATGAAGGGAAGCTGGTACTGAAAGAGTCTTGATGATTGCTTGCTTTAAAGTCTAGCAGTAATTAAACAGATATACAGAATAAATCATAATTGATTTATTGATAATAGATATACAGAACAACTCATAATTAATACATCATGGGTTGTAGGGTGGAGATATATCAGTACCAAAGGAGTGTTAGGTGCTCCTTCTCTCCGCTAATCTGTAGGTCAAGGTGTAGCACCTGCTTAGCTCCTCCCCCCCTCCACCCCGATCAGGGTCGGGTGAAGCGATGGACGGTCGTATGTGCAGCTGGTGCAGATCACAATTCCTGGTTATGTGACCACTGATGCCAGGCAGACAATCTCTGAAGAATATTAGTAAGTTTCGGAATATTAAATGTGTAGTAAAGAAAGGTGAGGTGGAACAAGTGATAAGGAGGACACATGTACAGAGGGATGGTCTGACGGAACATGGAGTTAAATGTGCAGAAAGAATAAGTAAATTTAGGAAGGACAACAAAATTCTAGGGGCATATAGCCTGATGGGAGTTCGGGGAGCTGGGTTAGGCACAATAGGCAGCGATTCAAACAGAGAGAGGAGAAATGGGCTAAAAATTCTATATCCGAATGCACAAAATGTCAGAAATAAGGCGGATGAGCTTGAAGCTCAGGTGCGAATGGGTAACTGTGATGCTGTTGGGAGAACAGAGACATGGCTGCAGGGAGATCAGACCTGGAAAATGAACGTACAAGGATATACGTGCTATCGTAGGGACAGAAATGTGGGCAGAGGGGGTGGGGTGGCCGTTGGTGAGGAATGAGATTCAGTCCTTTGCAAGGGGGGACATAGGATCAGGAGAAGTGGAGTCTGTGTGGATAGAACTGAGGAACAGTAAGGGCAAAAGGACCCTAATGGGTGTTGTCTACAGGCCACCAAACAGTAGCATGGATGTTGGGTGCAAGTTGAATAGGGAGTTAACATTGGCATGTGGCAAAGGTAATGTCGCAGTAGTTATGGGGGATTTCAACATGCAGGTGAACTGGGAGAATCAGATTGGTGCTGGACCCCAGGATAAGGAGTTTATAGAGTGCTTATGGGATGCATTCTTGGAACAGCTTGTACGAGAGCCGACCAGGGACAAGGCTATTCTGGATTTAGTGTTATGTAATGAACAGGATTTGATAAACGATCTTGAAGTAAAGGAGCCATTAGGAGGTAGTGACCATAATATGATAAGTTTTTATCTGCTATTTGAGAAGGATAAGGGCAGCTCGGAGGTGTCAGTGTTGCAGTTAAACAAAGGAGACTATAGAGCCATGAGGGAGGAGCTGGCCAAAGTTAACTGGATGGATATCCTAGCAGAAAAGACAGTGGAACAGCGATGGCAGGTATTCTTGGGAATAATGCATAGGGTGCAAAATGAGTTCATCCTCCGGAGAAGGAAGGATTCAAAGGTGGGGAAGGGGCCACAGTGGTTGACAAAGGAAGTCAGAGATTGCATAGCATTAATAAAAAGCAAGTATGACAGAGCTAAGGTGAGTGGGAGGACAGATGATTAGGAAATTTTTAAGGAACAACAAAACTTAACTAAAAAGGCAATACAGGGAGAAAAAATGAGGTAGGAACGCAAGCTAGCCAGGAATATAAAGGAGGATAGCAAAAGCTTTTTTAGGTATGTGAAGAGAAAGAAGATAGTTAAGAACAATGTTGGGCCCTTGAAGAATGAATTGGGTGAAATTGTTATGGGAAACAGAGAAATGGCAGAAGAATTTAATAAGTACTTTAGATCTGTCTTCACTAAGGAAGACACAAGCAATCTCCCAGATGTATGGATGGGCCAAGGACATAGGGTAACAAAGGAAATGAAACAGATTGACATTAGGAAGGAAACAGTGATGAGTAGACTGATGAGACTGAAGGCTGACAAATCCCCAGGTCCAGATGGTCTGCATCCTAGGGTACTAAAGGAGGTGGCCCTGGAAATTGCGGATGCATTGGTAAACATTTTCCAATGTTCCTTAGATTCAGGATCATTTCCTGAGGATTGGAGAACGGCTAATGTTATCCCACTTTTTAAGAAAGGAGGAAGGGGGGACGTCATGTGATGACGGAGGATCGAGACGCTGGAACCCAGCTCTCCTGTAAAATATCAATAAATTAATGTCTAAATGAAGAAAAGTTAGTCAATACTTTCTAAAAGTTACTTATAAACTACTCCGGATTGTTTCAAGTTATGCCTCACAAACAGAAGATGAAGAAAACTACTCCCGTGAAAGCAACGCAAGTTGGAACAGAATCAAGGCCCACTTCTGCCAAAGAACAGCGGGCTCAGGTACATGATACCGCCGGCGATACAGAACAGGAAATTGCGGCAACATCGACCATTTCTAAAGGAAAAGATCAACGAGTACTGCGCAAGCGTGAAGGAAGGAGCACGCGCAAACGGGAGCAACCAGAACTACAAATCCCAGTTACGACTGAAACCGAAAGTGAAAGTGAATCTGAGAGAGAGTCGGATCCTCTGGAAAAATCAGACGAAGATAGAGGCAAAAGTCTTTCTGGAAATATGGAAAAGACATTGAGACAAATAATGCGTAAATTAGAAAAATTAAACGCATTAAAAGTAATCAAAAGAAAAATGACAAATATGGAGATGATGCTTGATAAAATGACAAAAAGACAGGATAAAATGGAAAAGAGAATTATAGATTTGGAAACTACAACGGAAGACATGGTTGAAAGAATGAATAAAATGGAAGATGATACTACTGCCTGGACATCAGAAAGAAAGCAATTTATGGAAAAAATTGATAAGCTTGAAAATTTTAGTAGACGAAACAATATTAAAATTGTTGGACTTAAAGAAGATGTAGAAGGAGAAGATCCAATAATTTTTTTTCAAAAATGGATCCCTGAAAAATTGGAAATGGAAGAAGATACTCTAATTGAGATTGAAAGGGCTGATAGAGCCTTAAGGCCAAGATCTCAAGCTGATCAAAATCCATGATCAATTTTGATAAGATGCTTAAGATACCAAGATAAAGAAAAGATCCTGAAGGCGGCTGCCCAATGTGCCAAAAAGAGAAACGAGCCATTGATGATAGCAGGGAAGGCAGTTCTTTTTTATCCTGATATAAGTTATAACCTTTTGAAGAGAAAGAAGGAATTTAACCCAGCAAAAAATGTCTTACGGGAAAAGGGTTATAAATTCATAATGCATCACCCAGCAACGCTGATAATTTTTTTGGAGGAGGGAAAAAGAAGATTTTTTAACGATTATCGAGAAGCGGAGGAGTTCACACAAAAACTTCCACCCATTCGCTAATTATACATAGAGACTTCCAAGTGTGATGGATTAAAGATGAAGATAGAGACAGTGAATGGAAGTGATGGACATTTAAGGATGATACAGGGGAGAAAAGCAAAATTTCAGAAATAATAATTGAGAATAGTATTTTTTTTCTTCTTTTATATATATACTTTTCTATGTTGCGGGGGGGGCGGGGAGCTTTGGATCGGTTACTGTGGGATACACATGTGTAATCATGGCGATTGCCATAACCCATACAACAGAGGGGGTAATGTTGTGTTCCTTTTTTTTCACAACATTAGTAGGGGGGTATTTTGTTTTTTCCTTATATTCTATTTTTCTTCTATCTTTTTGCCTGGATGATTGGTGGGGACACACATAGCAACATGGAGAATTTTAAAAAGATTTCCCAAGATACCACAAAAGTTGAAAGATTAGGTATTATTATAGCTTGGAGTAACATAATTAAAAATAATGACTGATTTACTGATTTTTTTAAGTTTTAATGTTAATGGGCTTAATGGACCAGTAAAAAGAAAAAGAATTCTAACATATATTAAAAAAATGAAAATAGATATAGCTTTTATACAAGAAACACATTTAACAGACAAAGAACATCAGAAATTTAAAAAGAGACTGGGTTGGAAATGTTATTGCAGCTTCATTTAATTCAAAGGCGAGAAGAGTTGCAATTTTGGTTAATAAAAATTTACCAATTAAAATACAAAATGTATTAATTGATTCAGCGGGGAGATATGTAATTATACATTGTTAAATTTTTTCGGAACTATGGACTCTTATGAATATTTATGCACCAAATGAAAATGATGTAAAATTTATACAAGAGGTATTTTTGAATTTGGCTAATGCACATGACAAAATATTAATAGGTGGAGATTTTAACTTTTGTCCAGATCCAGTCTTAGACAGATCAACAAAGGTGGTCACAAAATCAAAAGTAGTAAATTAACCCTATCATTGATGAAAGACTTAAACTTGATTGATATATGGAGAAGAATTAATCCAAAAGAAAGAGATTACTCATTTTATTCAAATAGACATAAATCATATTCAAGGATAGATTTTTTCCTATTATTAATGAATATTCAAGATAGAGTGAAAAATGTGGAATATAAAGCGAGAATATTGTCAGATCATTCTCCTTTGATAATGACAATGATAATGACAGATAAAGAGGAATCAATTTATAGATGGAGATTTAAATGTTACTAAAACGTCAAGATTTTTGTGATTTTATGAAAAAGCAGATTCAGTTCTTTTTAGATACAAATTCGCATTCAGTTGATGATAAATTCATATTGTGGGAAGCAATGAAGGCATACTTGAGAGGTCAGATAATAAGTTATACTTCTAAAATTAAGAGGGAATATATGATAGAAAGAGATCAATTGGAAAAAGAGATTACAAAATTAGAAAAAGAATCTCAAAGAAATATGACAGAAGAAAAATGAAGACAACTTATTAATAAGAAGTTACAATATAATACACTCCAGACATATCAAACAGAAAAAGCAATTATGAGAACTAAACAGAGATATTATGAACTAGGTGAAAGATCACATAAGGTCCTTGCATGGCAGTTAAAAACAGACCAGACTTCTAAAACAATAAATGCAATTCAAACAGGAGTAAATAAAATTACTTATAAACCTTTAGAAATTAATGAAACTTTTAAGAGTTTTTATTCTGAGTTGTATAAATCAGAATCACAAAATGATAACATCAAGATAGAAAGATTTTTATCACAAATAACTCTTCCAAAATTAAATACGGAAGAACAGAAGGGATTAGATACGCCTTTTACATTGAAAGAGGTCGAAGAAGCCCTAGGATCACTTCAAAGTAATAAATCTCCAGGAGAAGATGGTTTTCCACCTGAATTTTATAAAAAGTTTAAAGATTTATTAATTCCTCCTTTTATGGAGTTAATACATCAAGCGGAAAGAACACATAAACTTCCAGAATCTTTTTCGACAGCTATTTTAATAGTATTGCCAAAAAAAGATAGAGATCTTTTAAAGCCAGCATCATATAGACCTATTTCTTTATAAAACACTGATTATAAAATAATAGCAAAAGTCTTATCTAACAGATTATCTAAATACTTACCAAAATTAGTACATATGGATCAAACAGGATTTATTAAAAATAGACAATCAGCAGATAATGTAACTCGGTTATTTAGTATAATTCATTTGGCACAAAAGAGGGAGGAAATGAGTGTGGCAGTTGCTTTAGATGCAGAAAAAGCATTTGATAGATTGGAATGGGATTTTTTATTTAAAATATTGGAAAAATATGGATTAGGAGTATCTTTTATAAAATGGATTAAAACCTTAATTATTAATCCCAAAGCTAAAGTAGTGACAAATGGTCAAATTTCAACACCATTTCAGCTAACAAGGTCAACTAGGCAAGGTTGTCCATTATCACCTGCTTTATTTGTGTTGGCGATAGAATCATTAGCTGAATTAATTAGAATGGACCCAGATATTAAGGGTTTTAGAGTTAATCAGGAAGAATATAAGATTAACTTATTTGCTGAATATGTTCTGCTTTATTTAACAAACCCATTGCACACGTTGCGTAAATTATCCTATAGATTAGAAGAGTATGGAAAAATATCAGGCTATAAAATAAATTGGGATAAAAGTGAAATTTTACCTCTTACTGAAGGAGATTATAGTCAATGTCGATCAATAACTCAATTTAGATGGCCGACAAATGGTATAAAATATTTAGGTATAAGAGTTGATAATGATATAAAGAACTTGTATAAATTAAATTACTTACCATTACTGAAAAAAATTCAAGAAGATCTTGATAAATGGATGGTATTACCAATAACATTAGTAGGTAGAGTAAATACCATAAAAATGAATATATTCCCTAGACTACAATACCTATTTCAATCATTACCAATACAACTACCTCAGAAGTTTTTTCAAGAGTTAAACAAATATGTGAGGAAATTTCTTTGGAAAGGTAAGATGTCAAGAATATCGTTGGAAAATTTGACATGGAAATTTGATCTAGGAGGGTTACAATTTCCAAATTTTAAGAATTATTATAAAGCAAACCAACTTAGATTTATTGCATCTTTTTTTGAGAAAGATAAACCAGCATGGATTAGAATAGAAATGGATAAAATAGGAGAAAATACACCAGAAGATTTTATATATAAATGGAAATCTAAATGGATATGGGAAAAGAAAGAATCTCCTATATTAAAACATTTGATTGACTTATGGAATAAGATAAATGTTGATGATGACACAAAGAAATCTTTATTAGCAAAGAGATCTTTAATTCAAAATAGACATTCCTTTTATAATGGATAATCAACTTTTATATAATTGGTTTCAAAAAGGAATTAGATATATAGGAGATTGTTTTGAAGGAGGTATATTAATTTATTCTTTAATTTAATGATCAATTAAAGAATAAATATAAAGTATCAAACAATACTCTTTTTTGTTACTTCCAACTAAGAGCTTATTTAAGAGAAAAATTAGGTTAAGCAATGTTATTGCCGAAATCTAATGAAATAGAAACTTTAGTTCAAAACGGAAGGATTAAAAAATTTATTTCTTATATGTATAACTTGATTCAAAAACAGGCAATTAAACATGGAGTCCATAAGTCAAGACAAAAATGACTTGAATATTAAAATTGAAGAAACAAATTGGTCAAGACTATGTCTTGATAGTATGACAAATACAATAAATGTCCGGTTAAGATTAGTGCAATATAATTTTTTACATCAATTATATATTACACCACAAAAAATAAATAAATTAAACACAAATTTATCATATCAGTGTTTCCGATGTAAACAAGACATCGGTACTTTTTTACATTCTACTTGGTCATGTTCTAAAATTCAACCTTTTTGGACAAATTTAAGAGTTTTATTGGAACACAACTTCCACATAGTCCAATATTATTTTTACTAGGCGATATTGAAGGGATAAAACCGAAACCCAAATTGAATAAATATCAGAAAGAATTTATAAAAATTGCATTGGCAGTAGCCAAAAAGGCTATTGCAGTTACTTGGAAATTGGATACATACTTAAGTATAGATCGTTGGAAGAAGGAAATTTATGGCTGTATTCCACTTGAAAAAATTACTTACAATTTAAGAGATAAATATGAAACATTTTTGAAAATTTGGCGCCCTTATTTACAAAAGACAGGATTAAATATATAGGTGCTCCGAAGATGAAATAATTGGTTATTTGGGGAAATAAATAAATATATATACTAAAGTTATTACGAACTCCATGGAGCATGTGGGGATCTTCCAACATCCAGGCATTCTTTCTTTCTTTCTTTTTTATATAGGGATGTTAGGGGGGAGGGGTTAAGGTGAGGGGGGTAGGGTATATATATATTTTTTTCTCTCTTATATTTTCTTTTATTTCTGTAATTATTTGAAAACTCAATAAAAAAAGTTTTAAAAAAAAGAAAGGAGGGAGGGAGAAAACAGAGAACTATCGAATAAGTTTTTCCTTAACTCTGTTCTAAATTACCTACCCCTTATTCTTAAACCATGCCCTCTGGTACTAGACACTCCCAGCATCTGGAACATATTTCCTGCCTCTATCTTGTCCAATCCCTTAATAATCTTATATGTTGCAATCAGATCCCCTCTCAATCTCCTTAATTCCAGCGTGTACAAGCCCAGTCTTCTCCAAAATATTGAGGAATGGGCACCAACAAAAAAAGGATTTATCATCCCGAAACGGGGATAAAGCATCCATCGAGGACATCCTCCATCAGGCCATGCACTCCTCTCACTACTACAGAAGCCCAATTTAGCCACTGTAGCCCAATGTCAACACAAGGTCCTTGCAGATAGAAAAGGGAAGCTGAGAGATCTGCTCAGTGAGCTGGATTCCAACTTGGATCCATGCATCAAGGAGCTCCACCATCCAATTATATTCTCTTCTCACTGCTGAGATTGGGAAGAAGGTATAGGAGTCTTAGGTCCCACTCCACCAGGTTTTGGAACGGTTATTACCCTTCAACCACCAGGCTCCTGAACCAATGTGGATACCTTCACTCACCCCAACACTGAACTGATCACCAAACACAACATACAAACTCACTTTCAAGGACTTTACAACTCATGCTCTCAATATTATTTATTCATTATTATTATTTACAGTCATAGAGTCATAGAAAAGTACAGCACAGAAACAGGCCCTTCTTGTCCATGTCGAGACGTTTAAACTGCCTGCACCCATCAACCTGCACTGGGACCACATAGCCCTCCATTCCCCTACCATCCATGTACCTATCAAAACTTCTTCTAAACATTCAGATCGAGTTTGCCTGCACCACTTGTGCTGGCAACACATTCCACACTCGCAGTGAAGTCTCCCCTCATGTTCCCCTTGAACTTTTCACTTTTCACCCTTAACCCATGACCTCTGATTGTAATCCTGCACAACCTCAGCAGAAAAGCCTGCTTGTATTTACCCTATATATACCCCTCATAATTTTGTATCCCTCTAGCAAATCTCCTCTCAATCTTCTATGCTTCAGTTAATAAAGTCCTAACCTGTTCAATCTTTCCATATAACTAGGTCTTCCAGACCCGGCAACATCCTTGTTAATTTTCTCTTCACTCTTTCAACCTTATTTACATCATTCCTGTAGGTAGGCAACCAATACTCCAAATTAGATCTCACCAATGCGGTTTTTTTTGTTTGCAGAGTTTGTCTTCTTTTTCACATTGGTGGTTTGTGTGTAGTTTTTCACTGAGTCTTCATATTTCTTGATTCTTGATTCATATATCAATGAGTATTTCTCCATATCTGTGAACGCCTGCAGAAAATGAATCTCAGGATAGTATATGGTGACATATATGTTCTTTGATAATAAATTTACTTTCAATTTAAACAATCTGCTGGACGAACTCAACAGGTAGACCAGCAAACACATTTATGAGTGTAAAGCCAATAAAAATCAATGCCAGTCGCATAACTGTGGTCACAAGTTGACTGACAGATGAACTGTTCAATTATTTTAGCATTCTTTTCTTTCATTCTGGCTGATTATAGTATTAGGAAGAGAACACAAGAAGTAAGAATAGTTCATCCAGCCCTTTGATCCTCCATTGCCATTCATTCAGAGTGTAGCTGACCATCTCTCTCATTCCATTTTTTTGATCTATTGCTCTCCACTTCAGAGAATTTAAGGACTGAGTTTTCATAGTCCTCTGAGGTAGAGTATTCCAAATGGTTGCTACCTCTAAAATGAAGGTACTTCTCATCTTATTTCTAGATGGTAAATTGGTTTATGTCAGAGATACAGTGAAAATCTCGTTTCACACAGATCATTTATTGCAACACACTGAGGTAGCACAAAGTAAGACCATACTCGGAGGCAAGGTACCACAGAGGTTAGCACAGTACTTTATGGTTACCAGCAGCCTGGGTTCATTTCCCACAGCTGCCTGTAAGGAGTTTGTACATTCTTCCTGTGACCTCATGGGTTTCCTCCAGGTGCTCCAGTTTTCTCTAGCAGTCCAAAGATGTACCGGTTGGTTGGTTAATTGTTCATTGTAAATTATCCTGTGATTGGGCTAGGATTAAATCAGGGGCATGGCACAAAGGGCCAGAAGGGCCTCGTCCACGTGTATCTCAATAAATACATAAAATGCAGAGTAAGCTGTTACAATTACAGAGCAACACACAAGCAACACAGAGCAGTCACCAGCAACTGTAGAGGAGAATAAACAATCAATGTTTTGGGCTGAGACCCTTCGTCAGGACTGGAATGGAAGCCAGAATAAGAAGGTGAGGGAAAGGAAAGGAGTACGAGCTAGAAGGTGATAGGTGAAGCCAAGTGAGTCGAAGGTTAGGTAGCTGGTGGAAGAGTGATGAAGTAAGAAGTTGGGAGGTGAAAGGTGGAAAAGTTAAAGGGCTAAAGAAGAAGGAATCTGATAGGAGAGGAGAGTGGACCAGAAGGGGAAGGAGGAGAGGACCCAGAGTGAGGTGATAAGCAGAGGAGGAGACATAAATCACCACTATTTAGACGTTGAAATTTCTCTAGAAGTCCACTTCAACCTTTAAGCCTCATCAACTCCTACATACAATGCAATAAGCAAGATCTTTCAGCCTCTTCACAAACTGAAACTGTGGTGTGAAAAATATGATTTGCTCTTCAAAGTTAGGAAAATCTTCAAAAAAAATCTGATGCTGTAATTGTTACACTGATTTTGACAAACGATTAGAGAAATATGCATGAACATTCATACAGGCTGGATAATAGGCAGCACATCAGTTTGAGATGTTGTGCTGGAAAGGTGAAGATGCTTAAATGGTCACCCAATTTTCCTTTCACACAGATGTCAGTAAGGTTGTTCTTCAAGTAATATGATGTCAAATTATACAGAGTTAACACTGTTGCACTGTCTGTTCCTTTTTGATTCTTGAGCTTTTTATCCTCAAGTACTCAGCACAAGTCCGTAACAAAAGTAGGAGTCAGAATCACTCACCTATGTCATGAAATTTGTTGTTTTGTGGCAGTAGTACAGTGTAATACATTAAAAAACTACTTGGACACCATGTTAATGCAAACATCTAATCAGCTGCAACTCAATGCATAAAAGCATGCAGATATGGTCAAGAGGTTCAGTTGTTAAGACCAAACATCAGAATGGGCACGAATTGTGATCTAAGTGGCTTTACCATGGACTGATTTCTGATGCCAGATGGGGTGGTTTGAGTATCTCAGGAACTGCTGATCTTCTGGGATTTTCGGGTCTCTGGAGAATAGTACAAAAGACAAGAAACATTCTGTAAGTAGCAGTTCTGTGGGAAAAAAATCCTTATTAATGAGAGAGGTCAGAGGAGAATGTTCAGTCCAATTCAAGCTGATAGGAAGGCGACGATCATTCAATTACCAACACGTTAAAACAATGATGTAGGGAAGAGCATCTCCAGCGCTCAGCACATGGAACCTTGAAGTGGATTGGATAGAGCAGCAAAAGACAATATGAGTTACGTAGCGTAGTGGCCACTGAGCACATGTCATGAAATTTGTTGTTTTGTGGCAGCAATGCGGTACAAACATAAAAAAATTACTATAAGGTACAACAAGAGATAACATTTTAAAATAGTGAGGAAGACGAATAGCAAAGTATTGTCATCAGTGAACTTATAGATGGTGTTTGAGTTTTGCCTAGCCACACATCATGAGTGTAGAGACGGTAGAGCAGTGGGTGAATGTCATAGTACCTTGCTGAACTGGCCTCTCTTCCTGATTGTTGAAGTTATAATAAACAGAGGCGGAGGTGCCTGGTACTCAGCTCCACCCCGAAAGAACGGCTACATGGGACAAAATCAACAGATCCTGGTACACAATGCTCCTCCCTCTCCATCTTCCTCAGCAGGGGTATCCCACAGGACCATGTACTGAGCCCATTGCCGTTCACTCTGCTCACACACAACTGCACGACCAAGTGCCCGGGCAATGACATTAATGGTTCAAATGGTTCAGTTTAATATCACAGAATGTATGCAGTATGTAGTCTGAAATTCTTACTTTTTGCAGACATCCACGAAACAGAAAAATAACTCAAAGAATGACTGATAGAGAACGTTAAAACCCCAAAGCCCCCTCCCCCTTCCCAAGCACAAACAGCAGCAAAAGCATTAACCTTCCGCCGTCCTAACTTGCTCCAGCAGAAATCAATCCTCCCACCACACACCATGCAAGCATAGCAAAGCCTCCAAAGACCATGATCTAGAGTCCATCAAAAACTACCGTCCATCCCAACACTTTGACATCTCAGACGGGCTCTGTCTCACTAGCGAGGGAGAGAGAGATAGCTCTCCTGCAGCAACATTGCCAAGTTCGCCGATGACGGGATAGAGGTGGGGCCTCCTCCTAGACAGATATATGTGCCAAAGACTTTTACACAGTACTGTATATTCATTCTTTTTAATGAATTGTTGTCTAGAGTATTAAGATTTTCCTAGTCCACTGTATCTGCCTGGTCCCTGTGTGGTCCTTGCCTGGAATTGTTGGATGATCTTAGTCCTTGATATTTGAGCAGTAATTTTCCAGGGTATTTGGGTGCTCGTTGCCTGGGATGGTTGGATTATCCTTATCCTGGATATATGGATGGTGATTCTCCATGATCTTTGGGTGATCATTGTCCATTTCATTTAGATTGTACCTTGCCTAGAGATTTAGTTCATGTTATATGTTTCTGGTTTCTGTGACTCATTTTCATCGTTAGTTTGATCAGGACAGACTGGCTCAGCAACCTGCAATCAACAAATTGAACTGAAATCAACTAAACTGAACATTCAGAGACTGTTCGAGTTACTTGTAATTTGATGTTTTGTATTCTTTGTTTTTTTAATCTTTTGTTTCGCAATTTGAGAGATTTGTTCTTTTCTTTCTGCATGTTGAGAGAGCTTGATGTTTTTCTTTGATCGTGTTCCATGGGGTTTCTTTGTTTTGTGGCTGTCTGAGAGAAGACAATTCTCAGGGTTTTATACTGCATACATACTTTGATTATAAATGTACTTTGAATCTTTGTCCACGTTATTTGTTTTGATCCGTGTCCAGTGTACTGAGATAATCTTTTAGTCAATATATTAATAAATTTGGAAAACACAGCAAATAGTTCGTGCACAATGATTTTTCATTGAATGATAGATTATGATCGAAGTACAAAATGCTGCAGATGTGGAGTAACCGAAAGGCAACAGAAAATTCTGGAAATAGTTAAATCAAGTATGGTCTGTGCAGAGAAGAACAGAACTAATAGCATAGTAACTTGATAACCAGCTGAGTTAAGCTAGTTACCCGAGAAGAGTTTTGCAAGTTAGGTAGTAAACAACCTATTTTACTTCATTTGTACCAATGGAGATTTTCTATACTTCATTGTGATATGGAGATTCAGTTTAACAATTCATCATTTGAACGGTATTGATCTCTAAAAAATGCAATATTTCCTCAGAACTGTAGGTAATTGATAAAAGTAGAGCCATGGATGTGGTATTTATAGTGTAACCCACTCTACAGGGTTCAACAATGCAGGCTCATTTAGAAAGTCAGAAAGCATGAGGTCCAGGGAAACTTGGCTCCCCACAGAAGGCAGAGGGTGGTATTGTGACTGGAGGTCCGTGACTAGTGGTGTTCCTCAAGGATCTGTTCTGCGACCCCTGCTCTTTGTAAATAACTTAGAGGAAGTGGAAGGGAAGATTAGTAAGTTTGCAGATGATATGAAGGTTGTGGATATTGTCAAAAGTTGGCAATGTGACATTGACAGGATGCAGAGCTGGGCTGAGAAATGCCAGATGGTGTTCAATCAGGTAAAGTGTGAAGTGATTCACTTTGGAAGCTCAAACTTGAAGGCAGAGTACATGTTAATGGCAAGAATCTTAGCAGTGTGAGGGAACAGTGATCTTGGTGTCTACGCCCATAGACCCCTAGAGGTTTTGTGCAGGTTGATAGGATGGTTCAGATGGTGAATGTTTTTTTTTGGCCTTCAAGTTCAAGAGTTCAAGAGCTGCAAGGTAATGTTGCAGTTCTATAAAATTCTGATTTGATCATACTTAGAATATTGTGTTCAGTTCTGATTGCCTAACTATAAGGATGTGGAAGCTTTAGAGAGGGTGCAGAGGAGATTTACCAAGATGCTTCCTAGATTAAGAGAAGTCCCATGAAGAAGGGTTGGGCAAGCTAGGGCTTTTCTCCTTGAAGCAAAGGAGGATGAAAGGTGACTTGATGGAGGTGAACAATATGATAAGAGGCATAGATTGAGTGGGCAGCCAGTTCCTTTCTTGCGGAAATGGCTAGACTGAGAGGGCATGACTGACTCAAAGTGTAGGGGATGTCAGTGGTAGGTTTTGTACACAGAGAATAGCAGATGTGTGGAACGCCCTGCCAGTGGTAGTGGTAGAGGCAGTTGCATTAGTGACTTTAAGAGGTTCTTACATAGGTGCATGGATGATAGAAAAATGGAGGGCTATGTGGGATGGAAGGGTTAGATTGATCTTAGAGCAGGCTAATGGGTTGGAACGACATCGTGGGCCAAAGGACGTGTACTCTATTCTATATTCTATCTTCTGTATCATTGAGAATGCAGCACTCTCTCTGCATTGCCTATCTGACGGTGCAATACTCCTTCAGTACTCCCCCACTGACTGTGAAGCCATCCTTTGGCACTGCCCCAAAAACTGTATGTGGCTGAAATGCATAACTGCTACTGCTTCCCCGGAGAAACACACGCTATGTGCTGGAGGAACTCAGGTAGCATCTATGGAAAGGAATGAAGAGTTGATATTTTGGGCTGCCGTGCTTCATCGGGACTGGAAAGGAAGGGGAAAGAAGCCAGCATCAGAAGGGGGGTGGGGTGGGGTGGGGAGAGGAATCAGTACAAGCTGGAAGGTGATATTAAACCAGGTGAGGGGGAAGGTAGGTTGGTGGAGGAGGGGGAATGGTGAGTAGCTGGGAGGTGATAGGTGGAAAAGATGAAGGCTAAAGAAGGAATCTGACAGGAGGGGACAGTGGACTATTGGAGAAAGTGAAGGAGTAGTATCATTTGGTATCGTACCAGAGTGCTTTTGCTAATAATGTGTTAACATTATGCCAATGGACTTTTGAGTATATGACTGCAAAAAGACAATTTGATTTGGTTACTGAAAAAATACCAAGTACACTGATTAAGTTGACTAACAGAATGCACCCTATCCTTGAATTGGTATGAGTAGATAACACTTGTGCACGCTGTTTTTCAAAGCTATCACTGGCTGTTGTGCAGTGCTAGTCTTCCCTTGCAGCAAGTAAAATAAATTGCTTATGATTGACCCACCCTGAGTTAATTGTTTTTTGCTGTAAGATGTAGCGAAAAGGTGCTCGATACCAGCAGCTACATAGCTTGCCTCACCATTCCTCCACTGACTATGCCACACTCCCTCAATACTGCCTCAGAAACAGCATGGCTTTCACTCAGTACCACTCCTCTGACTGTGCAGGTCAACAGATTGTCTGCAGTTTGTTATTTTGTGAGCCTCAAAGAGTAAACGTGCAGAGTGAATGAACATTTGGGAAGGGAATAGTATGTTGGGATGTACCACAGGTGTGTGGATGAAGCATCTGAACACTGAAACGTAAAATAAAAGCAGGAACAAGAGCAGAAGATATGGTCATTTGAGGCTACTCTACCATTCAGTATGATCATAGCTGATCCTTTAGCACAGAGCTCTGTGCAGATTGCTGTGTGACTTTCATCTCCTTAAATGAGCAAGTTATCCTAACCCGAGGTCAGTGCAGTGCAGATTTACACAACTGACTCTAGTGCCTGTCCTTTGAGGAGTGAGTGAGCAAGGATGCTTGCATGTTACTGAATGGAATTTCGAAAAATGAGTGGCAGAACTGTATTGGATCGAATGCGATCAATTAATTGATTGGGCCTGCTGTGTCAGAGGGCCCTCTCTCCTTTCTCACGGACTTTCAAATGTGCATGTTTTCATTCTTGGTGGCCTGGTTCATAGCTCCCACATTGTAAATTGCCTAGTGTGTACAGGGTGCTCAATCTTGGGCATTAACCTCTGCAGGGTCAAGGACATCTTCAAAAACCGATACTTCAAAATGGTGGTATCAGTCATTAAGGATCCCCACCACCCACAACATGCTCTCTTCTTATTTCTACCATGACTTAGTAAAAACGTTTTATACCACTACTCCATTGTCATTCTTGCTTTGTGCATATGTTACAGTGGTAATCAGAGGAATCCATCAGAGACTATTGGAGAGGGAGATGCTTGTTTCATCTCAGTGGACAGTTCAGAATCAGGAGGCAGGTCCTCAAGATAAACTTGAGTCTCCTTAGGTCTGAGATGAGGAGAAACTGGTGTATGCAGAGGGTTGTAAATCTTTGAAGTCCTCTTCTTCCACCGCGTTTATCCATTGTCACCATCTGGCCTAGAGGGGCCTCTGCACAGGATCGGGAAAAGCTGCAAAGGATTGTAAACTCAGCCAGCCCCATTGTGGGCACTAACCTCCCCAGCGTTGAAGACTTCTTCAAAAGCCGATACGGCAGAACGATGGCATCAGTACCGAAGGATCCTCATCTCTTATTACTACTGCCATCAGGGAGCAGGTACAGGAGGCTGAAGCTACACACTCAGTGTTTTAGGAACATCAAATTCCCTTTCACCATCACATTTCTGAATGAATAATGAACCCATGTACACTATCTCAATATTATTGCTCTCTTTCTGCACTGCTTAATTATTTTTTATATTTTGTATATTTCTTATTCTAATATAGAGTCTATTTTCTGTCCTGCACTCTAGTGTTGCTACAGAACAACAAAGTTCACAATGTACAGCATGTCCGTCATGATAAACCTGATTCTGTTGCTGCCTACATTCAAGGCAGAGACAGAACAGGTTTGTGGAAACCATGGAGATCAGGCATGTTAGTGAGAAAGGGGGCCAGGTATGAGAGCTACAGAATTAGCAAAACCAAGTCCTTCACCCACTGTTGTTTGTTGTCTTGAACAGGGCAGATCAGTGACACAGCAGGTGGTGCTGATGCCTCTGAAATTGATGGAGTAGGCAGTTTAAATGGTTTAGCATGGACAAGATGGGCCAAAGGGCCTGTTTCTGTGCTGTGGCTTTCGATGACTTTATGACCCTAAGTCCAGGTCCCCAGATTCAATCCTGACCTCTGGTGGTGTGCCTTGAGTTTGTACCTTCTCTCTGTGATTCCCACCCCAGTTGTTCCAGTTTCCTTTGGCATCCCAAATGTGTGTGTGGTCTGATAGGTCAATTATAACCTACCCCTGACGTCGGTAGGCAATCAGACTGAAGTTTATGTACAGGTAATAAGGAATAGATTGCAAGGGAATAAGTGGGGGATGTAATTGATAGGGTTGCTCTGAGGACTGGTACAGACTCAACGGTAGATTAACCTCCTATGTTATTGAGAGATATAAAATCCAACCCCACATCCAGCTGGGGTTTGGTAGAAAGGTTTGGATCCCCTCGGGCTCTCCTGATGTTCTGCCACACTCCATCTCCGATCAACAACATCAGAAAAGATTCATTGTCCTCTTGATTTTGGTGGAAATTGGCCTGCATGTTTCTGGGTCAGATATTGAAGTACCTGCAAAAGAATATATCTGAGACCTTGAGATGTGTGGAACAGACCATAAGACATAAGAGCAGAATTAGGCCATTTGGCCCATCAAGTCTGCCCTACCATTCAATCATGGCTGATCCTCTTTTTTCTCCTCCTCAACCCCAGTTCCCGACCTTCTCCCATAACCTTTGATGCCATGTCCAATCAAGAACCTATCAATCTCTGCCTTAAATACACCCAAAGACCTGACCATCACAGCTGTACATGGCAACAAATTCCACAAATTCACCACTCTTTGGCTAAAGAAATTTCTCTGCCTCTCTGTTTGGAAAGGGTGTCCCTCTATCCTGAGGCTGTGCCGTCTTGTCCTAAACTCTTCCACCATGGGAAGCATCCTTTGCACATATACTCTGTCCAGGCCTTTCAACATTCAAAAGGTTTCAATGAGATCCTTCTGAATTCCAGCGAGTACAGACCCAGAGCTATCAAATGCTCCTCATATGAAAAGCCTTTCATTCCTGGAATCATCCTTGTGAACCTCTTCTGGACACTCTCCAATGACAGAACATCTTTTTTAAGATAAGGGGCCTAAAACTATTCTCAATACTCAAGGTGAGGCTTCACTAGTGCCTTATAAAGCCTTAGTATCACATCCTTGCTCTTGTATTCTAGACCTCTTGAAATGAATGCTAACATGGCATTTGCCTTCCTCACCACCAACTCAACCTGCAAGTTGTAGGGTGTTCTGCACAAGGACTCCCTTGTTCCTTTGCAACTCAGATTTTTGGATTTTCTCCCCGTTTAGAAAATAGTCCACACATTTATTTCTACTACCAAAGTGCATGACCATGCATTTTCCAACATTGTATTTTTATTTTGCCACTTTCTTGCCCATTCTCCTAATCTAAGTTCTCCTCAACATTACGTGCCCCTCCACCAATCTTCATATTATCTGCAAACTTGGCAGCAAAGCCATCTAGTCCATCATCTAAGTCATTGATATACAGCATAAAAAGAAGTGGTCCCAACACCGACCCCTGCGGAACACCACTAGTCACTGGCAGCCAATCAGAAAAGAATCCATTTATTCCCACTCGCTGCTTTCTACCAATCGCTAATGCTCTAACCATGTTAGTAACTTTCCTATAATACCATGGGCTTTTAACTTGGTAAGCAGCCTCGTGTGTGGCTGAGGAGGGATCATAGAAAGATTGGTTTATGTTCAAATTTATTGTAATTTCAACTGTATACATGTATGGTAGTTATCCATCTTGTCTGACGATGACTGGATACCCTTAAGGAGAGCTTTTAAAATTGCAAAATCCACTGCACTGCAACATTTCCACTCTCTTGTCCTCAGAAGGCCAGGTCTAGAAGTACAAATGAACATCACAGCTGGGGCCTTCCTTGGCTGGAGTGGATGACCATGAGTTCTTCTGTGCCTCATCATTCCCTTCGCTCGCCACTGAGCGTTGCAGAGCTGATTCTCATTGTAGATCTCATCTGCCCAGTCCACCAAAGCTAACCCGTATACTGTCCTCTGGTCCTAGGTGCACAACATAGACATTATAGTGCATAAACAACGCACAAAGTAATGTTACCACAAAAATTTAACAAATAATAAGATGTATTTATGTCACAAGTTAAAAAATAAACAGTATAACACTACTGGCACATTATACATGATGAGACCTGGGTGGTGGCAGGGAGTTCAATAGTCTTGCGACCTGGGGGAAGAAACTGTTTGCCAACCTAACAATCTCTGTCCTAACGCTACAGTACCTCCTGCCTGATGGTAGGGGAGTTAAAGAGATGGGAGGGATCAGTGACAAGCTCGGCTTGTCTCCAGCCCAAAGAAACTAAAGAAATCCTGAGTCCTCAGTCAATCATTCCCTCGTTTGCACTGGTAAAGGAGAAAGTTATTGCCAAGAGCAGTTGCTCTGAAGTAAAGAGTGATCCTGAGCTTGTGTTGCACTGATTAAACAAGCCGGTAGTATTGTTCAGAGCTGCTGTGAAATGGGAACTCATGAACCATTAATGTCAATCATACAATGCTGCCTGCCATTTTTGGGTTTCCACAGATTTCACAATCAGAATTGGGTTTATTATCACTGACATGTCAAGTATCACCTGCGAATGTGCTAGGGTCTCCTATTGTGTTCACTACTCCTGATACAGCCTCCTCTACGTTGGTGAGATCCGTTGTAAATTGGGGGCCTGCTTTATTGAGCACCTGCGCTCTTTCCACCACAAGCAGGACGTCCTGGTGGCTAAAGATTTTAATTCCGATTCCCATTCCAATACGTTGGTCTATGGCATCCTCTTGTGCCAAGGTGAGTCTACCCTCAGGTGTAGACGCCTCACCTTATATTCCACCTGTGTACCCTCCAACCTGATGCATGAATATCGATTTCCTCGCTCCCTTCCTCTATTCCCTACTCTGACCTTTTACCACTTCTCATCAACCTGTTACTTCCTCTTGGGTCCCCTCCTCCTTCCCTTTCTGCTGTGGTCCACTCTTTCCCCCCCCCCCCCATCAGATTCCTTCCCCTCCAGCCCTTGACCTATCCCACCCCCACTGGCTTCACCTATCACCTTCTAACTAGCCTCTTTCCCCTCCCTACCCCCCGGCAACTTCCCCCTTCCTTCTCAGTCCTGAAGAAGGGTCTCAGCCTAAAACATCAACTTTTTATTCACTTCAATAGATGCTGCCTGGCTCGCTGAGATCCTCCAGCATTTAGTGTGTTGTCAGATTTGTAGCTTTGTGGAAGCAATACAATGCAAAACATTAACATTGTTACAAGCTACAATAAATAGCAAAAAAGACCAATAATGGGATAGAGTTCATAGGTATGTGAAGAAGAAACTGCTTCTAAAATGTTGAGTGTGGGTCTTCAGGCTTCTGTACCTCCTCCCGGATGGTATTAATGCCTAGAGGGTATGAGAAGGCCAGGGTGTGGGGCTGGGGAGGAAAAACAGGGTCAGCCATGATTGAATGGCGGGACACTCGCTAGGCCAAATGGCCTAATTCTGTTCCTGGGTCTTCTGGTCCCAGATGGTTGAGCGTCTTTGATAATGGTATGTTTGTTGTGATACAGCGCAAAATAGGCCTTTATAGCCCTTCAAGCTGTGTTCCCCCACCCCAATTTAAGCTTAGCTAAATAATGGGACAATTTGTGCACTGTTTGCCTGGTCCAAGCCATTCTGGTTCAGCAGACCGAGTAAAGTTTCAAATACTGGGGTTAGAGTGTATCCACAGTACGTCTTTGGACTGTGGGAGGAAACCGGAGCACCCAGAGGAAACCCACACAGTCACAGGCAGCGTGTACAACTCCTTACAGGCAGCCATGGGAAATGAAATCGAGTCGCTTGTACTGTAAAGCATCCTGCTAACCACTACACTACCAAGCCGCCCCTGGATGCTGCCTTCCTAAGGGACTGAACCTTGAAGATGTACTAAACTATTACCTGAACACGCTGCTAGAATTTCCTTTCTGAGCTGGACAGTTTGAGCTTTTCATTTAGACGAGTGCTCTTGGAATAAGGAGTAGTGAAAGCCAGACCTTGAAATGAGTCAGTGCATTATACATTCCATAAAACACAGGGTTACTGTCACTCATTGCAAGAAGCTGCTCTGACTTTGAAATATGAATGGTGTGATTGCATCTGAAGCATTTGAATGAATTCCAGATGATTTGATCTCAGCTCAAATGGTGATTAATATCCAAAGGCAGCTAGCCTAATGCCGATTGTTCAAAGCAGCTCTGGCGTTCATAAATCCACTTACTGAGATACTGTACAGAATTGCCCCATCTGGCCCTTCAATCCACGCCACCCTGCAATCCCCCGATTTAATCCTAGCCAAATCACGAGGCAATTTACAAAAGCCAGTTAGCCTACCTGTCGGTTTGTCTTTGGATTGTGGGAGGATGAATTTCTTGCAGGCATATTCAATAAATCTACAGAATAGTAACCATAACACCTTGCCCTACCGTCCTGTTTATTATTTATTGTAATGCCTGCACTGTTTTTGTGCACTTTCTGCAGTCCAGTGTGGGTCTGTAGTCTAGTGTAGCTTTCTCTGTTTTTTTTTCTTAGTTCAGACTAGTTTTTTGTACTGTGTCATGTAACACCATGGTCCTGAAAAACGTTGTCTCATTTTTACTATGCACTGTACCAGCAGTTATGGTCGAAATGACAATAAAAGTTGACTTGACTTGACTTGACATAAGCGAACCAATGCAGAGCTGCCCAATGTGGGCGTTCAGCCAGAGTGCAGAAGACAACAAGCTGCGCAAATAGTAAGAGTTGAATTGAATTGACTTCATCCTTCATATACACAAGCAGTAAAAGTCTTTACGTTACATCTCTGTCTAAATGTGCAATGTGCAGTTTATAGTAATTTATAATAAATAGTATGTACAGCAGGATAGTCAATATAACATAGAAATACAATTGTATCAGCATGAATTAATCAGTCTGATGGCCTGGTGGAAGACGTTGTCCCAGAGCTTGTTGGTCCAGGCTTTTATGCTGTGATACCCGGATAGTAGCAGCTGGAACAGTTTGTGGTTGGGGTGACTCAGGTCCCCAATGATCCTTCAGGCCCCTTTTACACACCTATCTTTGTAAATGTCCTGAATAGTGGGAAGTTCACATCTGCAGATATGCTGGGCTATCTGCACCACTCTCTGCAGAGTCCTGCGATTGAGGGAGGTACAGTTCTCAAACCAGGCAGTGATGCAGCCAGTCAGGATGCTCACTGCAGCAAATAAATAAGCAATAAATATCGCAAACATGGGATGAAGCTTATGTAAACAGTGCTGTTGGAGTTTAATTGACTGCATTTAGTAAACCTTCATGCTTTAAAGATATGAACTCAGCACCCATTTATTGTGGGCACCATGATAGCATAGCGGTTAGCACAGTGCTTTGCAGTGCCAGCTGTAAGAGTCAATTGGGGTTCAAATCTCACCACTGACTGTAAGGAGTCTGTATGTTTTCCTGGTGACTGTGTGGATTTGCCGCGGATGCTCGGATTTTTCCCACATTTGAAAGTCATGCAGGTTAGTTTTAATTAGGGTGTGTGGTATGTTGGCACAACAAGTTTGCTGAGACTTGCCCGAGCACATCCTCAAACTGAGTTGGTCTTTGACACATACAGCACATTTCACTGTATGTTTCGTTGTACGTGTGACAAATAAAAAATATTCTTTAAACCTTTAACAAAGTTTAAAGTATTTTTTTATCTAAGTATGTATACTTTATCCAACCTTGAGATTTGTCTCTTTACAGGCAGCCACAAAACTAAGAAACCCAATAGAACCCATTAAAACAAAAGAGACTGTTGGACTCCCAATGTGCAGAGAGAAAAAGAAAACAAATCATGCAAACAGTAAAAGTAAGCAAATAGGATTCAGTCCTGAAGTTCATGAACCTGGAGCCCATTAGTTGCAGGCCACAGCCTCAGTTCAGTGCAGAGACAAGTAAGCATCGCAGAGCAGTGATCTAAAACGGCTCGTCCCTTGCCACCAAGACTGCTATGGGTGGATCCTCCTACGAAAACTACTTCAGGCTGCAGTACTGCAGGTGGCCATGGGTGAAGTTGACTTCTCAGCCCCTGTTTTACACTAGGATGTCTCGTGACAACCAGCGTCAGACAAGAGTTGGCAGAGGAGCCTGTACATCCAGGCTCACAGCTAACAGTTACTTACATAGCAATTGAAATTGATCAGAAAACAGAGTCTGTTCAGAATCAGGGGTTCCCAACCTGGGGTCTACATTCCCCTCAGTTAATGGTAAGGGACCATGGCATAAAAATGGTTGGGAACCCCTGGTTTAGATAGAATCCACAGCAGCTTCTGGTAATAAATGCTGGGTAACTACAGGAGAATGCAGGCAGTGTACGTTCTGTAGAGAAGTTCCATCTCAGTTACCATCACCAGGCTCAGTTGATAGGGGAATCAGTCACACTCTTCTTGCATCATTGCCACATGCAATCCTTTCATAATGTTGGTCCATGAAGCTGTGTTGGGCTGACGCTGATTGTTGGTTACGGTCTCACACAATCTCTCATGACCAAGAACACATCCTCCACTGTCAAGAAACCTTACCAACACCTCTAGTTTCTCAGGAGGCTGAAGAGAGCCAATACTTGCAACCTTCTACAAATGCACAGTTGAGAGCATCCTAACATGCTGTGTTGCCTGGATTGGGGAGCATGCCTTATGAGAATAGGTTGAGAGAACTCGGCCTTTTCTCCTTGGAGCGACAGAGGGTGAGAGGTGACCTGATAGAGGTGTACAAGATAATGAGAGGCATTGATCATGTAGATAGTCAGAGGCTTTTTCCCAGGGCTGAAATGACTAGCACGAGAGGGCACAGTTTTAAGGCGCTTGAAAGCAGGTATAGAGGAGATGTCAGGGGTAAGATTTTTACGTAGAGAGTGGTGAGTGCATGGAATGGGCTGCCGGCTGCAGCGGTGAAGACGGAAACAATAGGATCTTTTAAGAGACTCCTGGATGGGTACGTGGAGCTTAGAAAAATAGAGGGCTATGGGTAAACCTAGGTAGTTCTAAGGTAGGGACATGTTCGGCACAGCTTTGTCGACCCAAGGGCCTGTATTGTGCTGTAGGTTTTCTATATTTCTGTGTTTGTATACTGCATCACTGTGTGTTAGGGAAACTGCAACAGGTAGTTAACTGACCAACGCATCACCTACCTGCCATCAAGGACATATAATACAAAAATGTGCTGGAAAAAAGGCCAGCAATATCATGAATGATCCCACCCATCCTGCTTATTGATTGATTGTCCCATTCCCATTGGGGGCAAGGCTACACGGCATCCATGCCAGGATCCATGCCAGACTCAAAAACAGTTACTTCCCCAAGCCCTCAGGCTGATCAATATTTCTACCCAGTAACCCACCCCCCACTACATCTTCATTTTCTGTCAGTTACCTTATGTACTGATGCTCATACCCAGTGTCACTTAATGTACATATAACCAATCTATGCATATAAGCTATCTTATGCATTTATATTTATCGTGTTTCCAAAGGGATTCATTGTCAAGCCCTGGGGATTTATCCTCCGTAATTTGCCTCAAGACAGCAAACATTCTCCTCTGTAATCCATATGCAGCCCATGACCTCACTGCTGTTTTGCCTCACTGTTATACGCTCTGTGTCCACCTACTAAGTAAATACAGATGCAACGAAAATTATTTAAGATCCCTATCATCTCTTTCAGCTCAATGACTAGGTGACCAATCTGATCTTCTGGACAACCAGTTTTGACCCTTGCTATCTTTTTGCTCTTAATATTTATCTGTAGAAACTCTTGGGATTCTCCTTCAGCTTTAGCCTCGTTGTTTCCTTATTCTCTTGCCTGTTATCCTTGCCTTTTATTCAGACAGGATCATACAAACTCTATACTCTCAAAATTTTGAAGGCCTCCCAAGTACACCTTTTCCAGAAAACTACCTGTCCAAATCCACCTTTGCCAGATCCTTTCTGATACCATCGAAATTGACCTTCCTCCAATTTAGAATCTCAACCAGAGCATCAAACCTATCTTTCTTCATAATTGTCTTGAAACTAACGGCATTATGATCACTGGATGCAAAGTTCTTCTACAAACTTCTGTCGCCTACCCTGTCTCATTCCCTAATAGGAGATTCAGTATCAGACTCTCGCCAGTTGGGACTTCTACGTACCGATAAAGGAAACATTCCTGAACACCTTTGACAAAATCTTTTCCATCCAGCCATTTTACAGTTTGGGAGCCCCAGTCAATATGTGGAAAGTTAAGATCACCTACTATTACAACCTTATGTTTCTTACAACAGGCTGCAAACTCCACAAATTTGGTCCTCTAAACCCTGCAGACTGTTCAATCCCATCAATGTGGTCATCCCTTTCTTAATCCTCAGTTCGACCCATATAGCCACAGTAGATAATTTCTTCAGTCTATCCCGTCTGAGCACAGTTGTGACACTTCCCTGACTAGTAATGCCACCCCACCTGTTCCATCACATCTAAAACAATAGAACCTTGGAACATTGAGCTGTCAGTCCTGCCCCTCCTACAGCCACGTCTAATGACTACAATGTCATAATTCCACATGCTGATCCATGCCCTAAGCTCATCCGCCTTTCCTCCAACACTCCTTGCATAGAAAAATACACAATTCAAAACATTAGCCTCATCACATTCAATCTTTCAATCCCTGATTTAACAATATATTTTCCCACAACCATAACCTCTCTTATCAGATCTTATCTTCTTCAGTGCTTTACCTCTTCCACCTATCATCTCCCAGCTTCTTACTTCATGCCCTCTCACCTGGTCTCACTATCTCCTGGCAACATTGACACCTTCCCCCCACCCCCGCAACACTTCCTTATTCTGGCTTCAGCCCCCTTCCTTTCCAGTCCCGAGGAAGGGTCTTAACCCGAGACATTGACTGTTTATTCCTCTCCATAGATGCTGCCTGGCCTGTTGAGTTCCTCCAGCACTTTGTGCAAGTTAGTTAGTCATTCTGCCTTTACCTCATTGCCACATGCAGTTGTTGCATAATGATGGTCTGTGAGGTTCTGCTGAGCTGTAGCTGGTTCTTAGTAATGAAGCTTTGTAACAGGTGCCATCTTGCCTGACACTGCTGAACCCAGCCTGGGAACTCAGCAAGGGTTTTACGCAGGCAGGATTTGATCCATTAATCCCTGAGGGAACATGTCAACTAGGTTTAAGACAGGCTCCAGTTAGTAACAAACAAGGGAGTTGGCTTTTCAGCCCTTCAGCCCGGCTCTAGCAATAGAAATAAAGCATGGCAAATCAAAAACAAGGTTTAAGGAGTGTGAAGGGGATCGGAGGGGAAAGTTACAGTACTGTGTAAAGGTCTATATGTACTGTATAGCTAGGGTGTCTAAGACTTTTGCATAGTACTGTAGTAATTTTATGTATTGCTCTGTACTGCTGCTGCTGCAAAAACAATACAAATTTCATGACAAATTTGAGTGATGATAAACCTGATTCTGTTATGGGTCTCTATTGTGGACTGAGAATAGGAAGACGGCAGGGAGAAGGGAATCATGGTTGGGAAAAGGTGAAGGGCAGGGGGGAGCAGGAAGCACCAGAAAGACATTCTGTAATGATTAATAAACTGATTGTTTGGAATCAAACCACACCACACCCAGCCCTGGCTCTCCTATATATATGTAGACTTTTGCACAGTACTGTGTTTTTTCACAGTGTGGTTCGTAGCTAGAACACGCACCAGAGGAGGTGTTAGCACTGGATACCATTACTAGATTTAAGAAGTATTTAGACAGCATCTGGAATAGGCAGAACATAAAGGGAAAAGGACCTAATGTGAGCAAATTGGATAACATAAATTATAGAACGTCGAACAGTACGGCACAGAACAGGCTCTTCGGCCGCCAGTGTTATGTCTATCTTTTAAACCACTCCAAGATCAATCTAACCCTTCCTCCTACATAGTCCATAATCTTCCACTTTTCCTTCACCCACGTGCCTATCTAAGAGTCTCTTAAACTCCTCTAATGTCCCAGCCTCTACCACCACCCCTGGCAGGGTGTTCCACACACCCACCACTCTCTGTGTAAAATAAACCTACCTCTGACATTCCCCCCTTCCGCTCACATTAAAAAGTTATTCTCTCATATTAGTCATTGCTGGCCTAGGAAAAAGGTGCTAGCTGTCCGCTCCATCGATGTCTCTTATAATCTCATATTCTTTCTAGTTAAAAAAAAATGCCTCCCTCGCCATTCTTCTTCTGATCCCCACTCTAGCCTCTTACCTCTTCTCACATGCCTATCACCTTCCGCTGGATACCCGCTCCTTCCCTTTCTCCTACGACACACTCCCCTCTCCAGCCCTTGACCTTGCCCACCCGCCTGGTTTGCCTGTCACCTTCCAGCTATCCTCCTTCCACTCCCTCCACCTTTTTTATTCTGGTGTCATTCCCCTTCCTTGCCAGCGCTGAGAAAGGTTCTCAGCCTGAAACGTCATTTGCCCGACCTGCTGAGTTCCTCCAGCTTTTTGTCTGTGTTGCTCTGGATTTCCAGCATCTGCAGAATATTTTGTGTTTGCACTTCGATCAGGTTGTCTCTCATCCTCCTTCACTTTAAGAGATAAGGCCCGAACTTGGTGGTGTAGATTAGTAAAAGGGTTCGCATGAACCACTGGGTCAATGGTTTCTCACAGTCCTCTGTAGAGACTTCCACTCCAATGCTCGACTGCTCCCATGCCAGATGGAGATGGAACTTTTCAGGATGCCCTCGATGGTGCTCCTGTAAAGTTCAGTTAAGATGATTGGGGGACTAAGGGAGGGAGTCCTGGCTTGCCTCAAACTCCTTAGGCAATGGAGGTGCTGCTGTGCCTTCTTGTCCAGGGAGGTGATATTGAGAGATCGGGTGAAGTCATCAGTGATGTCAACTCCCAGGAGCTTGCTGCACCTAACTCTCTCTCTCATTTTAAAAACCTTTTTATTAATTATTATTGAAGATTAACAAAAAAAATACATTAAGTCAATATATCATTATATGCAATAAAGAATTAAATTAGCAAATAACATTAACAAAGCTAAGCAATATATCAATAATAATAAGAGAAAATAAAGTGTTAAGAATATTTTTTTAAAAGATAAAAAAGAACCCCTACTAACTAAAAAAAAGCCCCATTGGGAGCACAACCCCGGAGCAATTCTTCATACAAGCTTCCATAGAAAAAAAATCAAATCCACTTTAAAAAAAAATTGGAAGGAAGCCATATTAATTAATTCAAATCAAATGATAGTAGCAGGCGAATGAACATCACCTTTTCTCAAAATCAAATCGAGGATCAAAAGTTCTCTCTCTTTTTCACCTCACTTGCTGAATTTAAATTTGTTCTCTATACACCCAAGATATCAAAACAAACAGATGCTTCTGGAGGAACTGCCATTTTTGCTAGTTGTAAACTTTCTAACTTTAAAAATCCAATGGAATGTAAATAGAGAGACTTGAGATGACAATGATGTACACACGTTACACAGGCGGTGTAGGTGTAGCTGTACATTACACAGGCAGTGTATTTGTAGCTGCACGTTAGACAGGCGGTGTAGGTGTAGCTGTACATTACACAGGCAGTGTATTTGTAGCTGCACGTTAGACAGGCGGTGTAGGTGTAGCTGTACATTACACAGGCAGTGTAGGTGTAGCTGCACCTTACACAGGCAGTGTAGGTGTAGCTGCACCTTACACAGGTGGTGTAGGTGTAGCTACATGTTACACAGGTGGTGTAGGTGTAGCTGTACATTACGCAGGTGGTGTAGGTGCAGCTGTACATTACGCAGGTGGTGTAGTTGTAGCTGCACATTACACAGGTAGTATAGGTGTAGCTGCACGTTACACAGGCAGTGTAGGTGTAGCTGTACATTACACAGGTGGTATAGGTGTAGCTGTACATTACACAGGTGGTGTAGTTGTAACTGTACATTACACAGGCGGTGTAGTTGTAGCTGCACGTTACGCAGGCAGTGTAGTTGTAGCTGCACGTTACACAGGCGGTGTAGTTGTAGCTGTACATTACACAGGCTGTGTAGTTGTAGCTGCACGTTACGCAGGCGGTGTAGGTGTAGCTGTTCATTACACAGGTGGTGTAGCAGCCAGCAAAACACTTTACAGTGCCAGCGATTGGGGTTCACTTCCGGCCACAGTGTGTAAGGAGTTTATACTTTCTCCCCAGGACTGTGTGGGTTTCCTCTGGAAGCTGCGATTTCCTCCCAAGTTCCAAAGATGCACACTCAGGGTTAGTGGGTTGTGGGTGTTGTTAAGTTTTGTGACTTCAAACATTAAACTAATTCAAAGGATTACACAGGAGTCAAAAATGTGTTTTCTTTAAGTGAGGCACGCACATATCACGTGGTAGCGTGAAGACACCTGCAATTCACGTATTCATACAAATAACCTGTAATTAATTATTTAAACAGACAAGGGTGCTTATCAGCTAATATGCATACAAGATCACTCAAATATAACTGAAATATTAAATACACAACAGACATGGCATGTTGGTGCTGGAAGCATGGAGACACTTGCAGGTTTCCCTAGCAAATAATGTATTTCTTTGCATGTGTGATGTTTCAGTGTACATGTGACAAATAAAGCTAATTTTATCTTTAAAAGTATATTGATTATAAATGCATTAGATTTATTAAGTTATTAGCAAAGATAATAGTAATAACATATCATTTAATGGCTCAGTGTCTGCGTGACTGTGGCAGATTCCCTGGCAGATTCTTTTCCTCCTGCTCATGCACACCCTCACTCTTGTCTCTTTTTTCCCTTTCTCTCTCTTCCTCACTTCTTCTGGATATTTCTGTCTCTGTCTTTCTCTTTTTCCCCCGTCTGACTTTCTTCCCCCTGCCCCCACCTCTGTCACTCCTTCCTCCTGTCTCTTTTTCTTCCCCCCCCCCCCCGTCAGTCTCTCTCTGTCTCTTCTCTCTTTCAGATTCTTCCTCTGAACCTCTTGTTCTCTCTTTTACCCTGCCTCTCTCCCTGTTCGTTTACACTGCTTTCTTTTTGATTTTAGTTGACAACTAATAGTCACCTAAACTCTCTTACTTTGAATAATCTGTTTCATGTTTTATTCATGTTTTCCAGTCTGAGTGTTTCTTTTGCAATCTAAGCTGTCCCTCCAATGGGATCCTTACACGAATGGTTTCACGTTCTATTTGGATGGTTCAATTCCTGTTTTGTTCACTTTTTCCTCACCAATGTTCCGCCCCCAATTTACCAGGTTGAGTCATACATTGCCCGCATGCTCTTCGTGAATTTAATGTACTACTTCTGACCGTGGCTACATTTATTTTTATTTATTTTATTTAGTGAGGAACAGCATGGAAGAGGCCCTTCCTGCCCTTTGAGTCATGTCGCTCAGCAATCCCCCCAATCTAATCCTAGACCTTGAACTCCTGGCCCTTTACTCACTAGAATTTTGAAGAATGAGGGGGGATCTCATGGAGACCTATTGAAAGTCCTAAATAGAGTGGAGAGGATGTTTCCAATGGTGGTGGAGGGGGAGGGGGGAGTCTAGGACCAGGGGATACGAGCCTCAGAATAGAATGGAGATGAGGAAAATCTGTGGAATTCGTTGCCTCAGGCAGCTGTAGAGGCCAGATTATTGGGGCTATTTAAGGTGAAGCTTGATAAATTCTTGATTAGTCAGGATGTGAAGGCTTACAGGGAGATAGCAAGAGAATAGGGTGAGAGGGAAATAAATCAGCCATGATAAAATGTCAGAGCAGACTCAATGGGCCAGATGGCCTAATCATATAACCATAGAACCATATAACAATCACAGCACGGAAACAGGCCATCTCGGCCCTCCTAGTCCATGCCGAACTCTTAATCTCACCTAGTCCCACCTACCCGCACTCAGCCCATAACCCTCCACTCCTTTCCTGTCCATATACCTATCCAATTTTACCTTAAATGACACAAATGAACTGGCCTCTACTACTTCTACAGGAAGCTCATTCCACACAGCTATCACTCTCTGAGTAAAGAAATACCCCCTCGTGTTTCCCTTAAACTTCTGCCCCCTAACTCTCAAATCAAGTCTTCTCGTTTGAATCTCCCCTACTCTCAATGGAAACTGCCTATTCACGTCAACTCTATCTATCCCTCTCAAAGTTTTAAATACCTCGATCAAATCCCCCCTCAACTTTCTACGCTCCAATGAATAGAGACCAAACTTGTTCAACCTTTCTCTGGAACTTAAGTGCTGAAACCCAGGTAACATCCTAGTAAATCGTCTCTGCACTCTCTCTAATTTATTGATAACTTTCCTATAATTCGGTGACCAAAACTGCACACAATATTCTAAATTTGGCCTTACCAATACCTTGTACAATTTTAACATTACATTCCAACTTCTGTACTCAATGCTTTGATTTATAAAGGCCAGCGTTCCAAAAGCCTTCTGCACCACCCTATCTACATGAGACTCCACCTTCAGGGAACTATGCACTGTTATTCCTAGATCTCTCTGTTCCTCTGCATTCCTCAATGCCGTACTATTTACCCTGTATGTTCTATTTGGATTATTCCTGCCAAAATGTAGAACCTCTCACTTCTCAGCATTAAATTCCATCTGCCAACATTCAGCCCATTCTTCTAACCGGCATAAATCTCCCTGCAAGCTTTGAAAACCCACCTCATTATCCACAACACCTCCTACCTTAGTATCATCGGCATACTTACTAATCCAATTTACCACCCCATCATCCAGATCATTTATGTATATTACAAACAACATTGGGCCCAAAACAGATCCCTGAGGCACCCCGCTAGTCACCGGCCTCCATCCTGATAAACAATTATCCACCACTACTCTCTGGCATCTCCCATCTAGCCACTGTTGAATCCATTTTATTACTCCAGCATTAATACCTAACGACTGAACCTTCTTAACTAACCTTCCATGTGGAACTTTGTCAAAGGCTTTGCTGAAGTCCATATAGACTACATCCACTGCCTTACCCTCGTCAACATTCCTCGTAACTTCTTCAAAAAATTCAATAAGGTTTGTCAAACATGACCTTCCATGCACAAATCCATGCTGGCTACTCCTAATCAGATTCTGTCTATCCAGATAATTATTAATACTATCTCTAAGAATACCTTCCATTAATTTACCCACCACTGATGTCAAACTGACAGGTCTATAATTGCTAGGCTTACTCCTAGAATCCTTTTTAAACAATGGAACCACATGAGCAATACGCCAATCCTCCAGCACAATCCCCGTTTCTAATGACATCTTAAAGATCTCCGTCAGAGCTCCTGCTATTTCTACGCAAACTTCCCTCAAGGTCCTGGGGAATATCCTGTGAGGACCCGGAGATTTATCCACTTTTAAATTTCTTAGAAGCACCAGTACTTCCACCTCTTTAATTGTCATAGGTTCCATAACTTCCTTACTTGTTTCCCACACCTTACACAATTCAATATCCTTCTCCTTAGTGAATACCGAAGAGAAGAAATCGTTCAAAATCTCTCCCATCTCCCTCGGCTCCACACATAGCTGACCACTCTGATTCTCTAAAGGGCCAATTTTATCCCTCACTATCTTCTTGCTTTTAATATAACTGTAGAAACCTTTCGGATTTACTTTCACCTTATTTGCCAAACCAACCTCGTATCTTCTTTTAGCTTTTCTAATCTCTTTCTTAAGATTCCTTTTACATTCTTTATATTCCTCGAGCAATTCCTTTACTCCATGCTGCCTATATCTATTGTAGACATCCCTCTTTTTCTGAACCAAATTTCTAATATCCCTTGAAAACCATGGTGCTTTCAAACCTTTAACCTTTCCTTTCAACCTAACAGGAACATAAAGATTCTGTACCCTCATAATTTCACCCTTAAATGACCTCCATTTCTCTATTACATCCTTCCCATAAAACAACTTGACCCAATCCACTCTCTCTAAATCCCTTCGCATCTCCTCAAAGTTAGCCTTTCTCCAATCAAAAATCTCAACTCTAGGTCCTGCCCTGTCCTTCTCCATAATTATATTGAAGCTAATGCTATTGTGATCACTGGACCCGAAGTGCTCCCCAACACATACATCTGTCAGCTGACCTATCGCATTCCCTAACAGGAGATCCAACACTGCCCCATCTCTAGTCGGTACTTCTATGTATTGTTGCAAAAAACTATCCTGCACACATTTCACAAACTCTAAACCATCCAGCCCTTTTACAGAATGAGCTTCCCAGTCTACGTGTGGAAAATTAAAATCTCCCACAATCACCACCTTGTGTTTACTACAAATATCTGCTATCTCCTTACACATTTGCTCTTCCAACTCACGCTCCCCATTAGTTGGCCTATAATACACTCCTATCAGTGTCACTACACCCTTCCCATTCCTCAATTCCACCCAAATAGCCTCCCTAGAGGAGCTCTCTAATCTATCCTTCCAAAGCACCGCCATAAGATTTTCTCGGACAAGCAATGCAACACCTCCTCCTCTGGCCCCTCCTACTCTATCACACCTGAAGCAACTAAATCCAGGAATATTTAGTTGCCGATCACACCCTTCCTGCAACCATGTTTCACTAATAGCTACAACATCATAATTCCAGGTATCAATCCACGCTTTAAGCTCATCCACCTTTCTTACAATGTTCCTAGCATTAAAATAGATACACTTAAGATACTCTCCACCTCCTCCTCTCTTTTCATCCCTAACGATGTATTCAAATTTATTATCCTTTCCTTTCTTCTCCCCTACATCTTCGGGCTGAGCGCATCCCTTCTCCATCACCTGCCTTTCCTCCCTCACACACTATTTACTTGCTCTGCTGGTGGAACTAACCTCCTCTCCCATGGTTTCCTCAAATTGATTCCCACCCCCCCCATCTTACTAGTTTAAAGTCTGCCCTGTAGCCCTAGCAAACCTCCCTGCTAGGATATTGGTCCCCCCAAGATTCAAGTGTAACCCGTCCTTCTTGAACAGGTCACTCCTGCCCCAGAAGAGGTCCCAATGATCCAGAAACTTGAATCCCTGCCCCCTGCTCCAATCCCACAGCCACGCATTCATCCTCCACCTAATTCTTTTCCTACTCTCACTGTCGTGTGGCACAGGCAGTAATCCCAAGATTACTACCTTTGTGGTCCTTCTTCTTAACTGCCTTCCTAACTCCCTATACTCTCATTTCAGGACCTCTTCCCCTTTCCTACCTATGTCATTGGTACCTACATGTACCACGACCTCTGGCTCCTCACCCTCCCACTTCAGGATATCTTGGACGCGATCAGAAACGTCCCGAACCCTGGCACCAGGGAGGCAAATTACCATCTGGGACTCCCAATCACCTCCATAGAACCGCCTGTCTGAATCCCTGACTATTGAGTCCCCTATTACTATGGTCCTCTTTCTTCTATCCCTACCCTTCTGAGCTACAGGGCCGTCCTCTGTGCCGGAGGCCCGGCCACTGTCACTTCCACCAGAAAGGCTGTCCCCCCCAACAGTACTCAAACATGAGTACTTATTGTCAAGGGGTACAGCCACCGGGGTACTCTCTAGTACCTGCCTCTTCCCCTTCCTGACCGTGACCCACCTATCTGCCTCCCGTGGCCCCGGAGTGACCACCTGCCTGTAATTCCTCTCTATCACCTCCTCACTCTCCCTGACCAGGCGAAGGTCATCGAGCTGCAGCTCCAGTTCCCTAACTCGGTCCCTCAGGAGCTGCAGTTCGGTGCACCTGGCACAGATGTGGACGTCCGGGAGGCTCGGAGACACCAGGACCTCCCACATCCGACACCGAGAACAACAAGCTGCCCTCACACTCATACTTCCCGAAAAACTGAAAAATAACAAGAACTAAAAGATAAGCCTACTGTGCCCTCTTCTGCCTAAGCCCCCTGAGCCCAAGCCCTACACTCTGCTCCCGGCTCACTCCGCTGCCAGCAAACAAAGCTGCCCGCTTCTTAAGGCTGCGTTCTTTTTATATCTTCCCTCCTTCCCAGGCTTCCTCACGCACCTGCGCAGTCCTGCCTCTCAGAACTCTGATCTGAGACGCAATTGGAAAATTTGAAAATGGCCGCTGCCGCACTTCCTCTCAAAGCCTCACTGTCCTCTTCCAAAATCTTGCTCCTATAACTTATGGTCTTATGGAATTTAATTCAAGACTTAAGAAAATCTGCCAAACTGAGCTCAATAGTGCACACCACTAAAGTTAAGTGAAAGCACAACCCAGAGAAATGAAGAAATAGTCACCACAGAAGGAAGAGCTAACCAATGGAAGACCTTGACCCTCCCTGGATAACATCCCCACGATCTGAGCAGTCCAGATGTTGACAAGGAAGCTCTGAATGTCTGGTTCAGAGTTAGAAACCTCTTCCCATAAACAGAAAGGTTCCTTGATGCAATACACGATCAGGTGGTTAACAGAAAAAATATCAAAAATATATTATAAAAGACTAACAAATTCAAGTTGATAGATGCAGAAGAGGCCAGGAGAAAATAGAAACAATACAACACATTAAAGGATCCTGCAGCAGTTTAACTCAATCTGATTACTCACCCAGGCACAATCAAGTGGCAAACCTCATTCACCAAAACCTTGCATTTAAATACAAATGCATAAAAGACACCATACCCAACTATAAATGCAAGCCTGATCCAGTCTTTGAGTCAAAGTCTTGCAAAGTATATTACGGCCAATCCATTATTACAGATTGGACAATCCATAATAACCGTTCGGATATAATATTACAGAATCAACAAGCAAGAACAACTGACTAATAAATATAGCCATTCCAAACGCACATTCCAAATACACAAATCAATAAGTTAAAACACCAGAAATATGCTGAATTAAAAGAGGAAATTGAAATTGAAATACTTATGTATCTCTCTGGAAAGCTACAATACTAAACACTACTAGAAGAGTCTGAAAGTTCCTAGCACTTGAGAAAATTAATGTTCTTGTCTACACCCATACCTCAGGTTTTTTTTTAACCAGCTTGAGCTAAGAATACATACATACTTAGATACATACATACATACATATATAAATCAATCAATCAACCAATCAATGATTCTGAGAATAGGGGTTGCAGGGTCCTTGGATATGTGCCTATGGGTTGTGGAATTGTTTGAGAGTCAAGGTGAATGAAATTATCCATGCTGGTTCAGGAACCTGATGGTTGAAGGGGAGTAACTGTTCCTGGAACTGATAGTGTGGAACCTAAAGCTCCTGTACCTCCTTCCCGATAGCAGCAGTGAGAGGAATCAGGGGAATTGTGCATTTGGATTCTGGTCTTTTTTAATTCTTCCTGGAAAATTGATTCATTTTGTTTAGGCAATAACCTTGGTGATGAACAAATTTGGAGCTTTCAATTCGTGATCACTGTTTAACACTGATAAGTTGAACTGACAAGAAGTGCTCTTGGGGATCAGTACATCCAATTCCTGTATTCTGATTCCTTTTCACAGATCTAACTCTTCTGCTACAGTGGGTTCTTTCCCTTGGCACTTCTCAGCATACATCCTTCCTACCCTAGACTTCCTCTCTTCTTCCCTATTCCAACAGACTGAAAATATGAAAGCATGAAAGCACATACTCAAGGACAGCTTCCATCCTGCTGTTAGAAGATTATTTGAATGGTTCCCTCAATAGAATAAGATGTCTCTTGACCTCATTATGTCACATTATGGCCTTGCACCTGGTTGTCTGCCTGCACTGCACTTCCTGTGTGATTGTAAAACTTTATTTCTTTTTACAAAACTCCAGAAGTTTATTCACACAGAAATGCACAAGATGCAGACGTCAGGTATTTACAAGACAGTGAGAAAATTCAAATTAAAATATGATTACTAATGTCTATAAAACAGGCGATTCCCTGGGGGGGGGGCCCACCGCTCCCGGATATCCCCCACCATACCCATCTTGACCGCATGCTCCCTTTCCGAGGTTAGCAGGGCACAAACGTATCCTCGGAAGAGGGGTAGACAGTCAGCCCTGGCAGAGCCCTCGACTGTCCAATGAATGGCCATCTGGGCCAGGCCAAGGACCAAGCCTACTAGTAAATCTTCTGAGCGACTCGCCCCCCCTGTAACACTTCATTCTGCACTCTGTCATATTTTTCTTCCCTTCCACTACCTCAGTGCACTGTTGTAATGAAATTTTGGTATAGGTAGCAAGCAAAATCAAGTTTTTGACTGTATTTTAGTACATATGACAATACTAAACAAACACAATTCAATTCTCTCTTTCCTTCTAATTATTTTCCTCTCCTTTGTAAATTTCACAACCGAAGCCTTTTTCCCAGTGCAGAAGTGACTAATACCATAGAGCATCACTTTAAGGTGATTGGAGGAAAGTATAAGGGGGATTTTTTTTACACAAAGTAATGGGTATGTGGAACGTCCTCCCAGGGGTGGTGGTAGAAGTAGATACATTAATGCCATTTAAGAGACTCTTGGATAGGCAAAACTGAAGGTTTATGTAGGAGGGAAGGGTTAGGTATATTCTAGAGTAGGTTAAAAGATTGGCACAACATCATGGGCCGAAGGGCCTGTAGAATATAAAGCTCTTAACTCTGAGCGGAGTCATCGGGACGCCGTCGTGACGACATTTTTTTAGCAGGCTTTCGTGTTTTTGCGAAGCCGAGTTGCTAGCTCAACGCTCAAACCAACACGGATGGAAAGCGTGCAAGGGAGCCAGCTGGATTCAAACTCAGCAAAGGGCATGTACTGTGCTGTAATGCTCTATATTCTGTGTATTTATAGAATAAAATTGTCTGTCTTCTCCCTCGTTTCCCAAAGCACTATCTTCACCCATTTCCCTCAGCTCTTCACCACCTCTTCCACAACCTAATGTTCTCTTTTCCTTCCTTGTAACTCTTCTTCCTCATTCCTAAATTCTTCCCATTTAGATACATCCAAAACCTGTCCTAAACTAATGGCCTTTACATCACTTTGCTTTTCTTAGAAAACAAGAAAAATAGAAAATATGATTAGGAATTGGAGGGAATTCTTAGCAGGTCAGGAAGAAAGAGACTAAATGTCTCAGTTCTGATGAAACTTTAGCATGTCACATGATCTACTGAGTGGTTCTAGCATTCTCTGATATTATTTCAGACTTCCAACATCTCCTATTTTACACACCAAACGCTGGAGGAACTCAGCAGGTCAGGCAGCATCCATAGAAATTCGGGCCAAGATCCTCCTTCAAGACTGGAAGAGAAGGGGAAATATGCCAAAGTAAAAAGATGGAAGGAGGATAGCTAGAAGGTGAAAGGTGAACCCAAGCTGGGTGGGAAAGGTAAAGGGCTGGAGAGGAAGGAATCTGATAGGAGAGGAGATTGGACCACAGGAGAAAGGGAAGGAGGAGGGGACAATAGACAATAGGTGCAGAAGTAGACCATTCGGCCCCTCGAGTCTGCACCGCCATTCTGAGATCATGGCTGATCATTCACTATCAATACCCAGTCCCTGCCTTGTCCCCATATCCCTTGATTCCCCTATCCATCAGATATCTATCTAGCTCCTTCTTGAAAGCATCCAGAGAATTGGCCTCCACCGTCTTCCGAGGCAGTGCATTCCACACCTCCACAACTCTCTGAGAGAAGAAGCTCTTCCTCAACTCTGTTTTAAATAACTGACCTCTTATTCTCAATCCATGCCCTCTGCTATTGGACTCTCCCAACATCTGGAACTCCTGCCTCAATCCTATCAAATCCTTTAATTATCTTAAACGTTTCAATCAGATCCCCTCTCAATCTCCTCAATTCCAGCGTGTACGAGCCCAATCTCTCCAATCTCTCTGCGTAAGACAGCCCTGCCATCCCAGGAATCAACCTAGTGAATCTACGCTGCACTTCCTCAATTGCCAGAATGTCCTTCCTTAAACCTGGAGACCAAAACTGTACACAATATTCCAGGTGTGGTCTCACCAGGGCCCTGTACAAATGCAAAAGGACATCCTTGCTCTTGTACTCAATTCCCCTTGTAACAAAGGCCAACATTCCATTTGCCCTCTTCACTGCCTGTTGCACTTGCTCATTCACCTTCATTGACTGGTGAACTAGGACTCCTAGGTCTCTTTGCATTTCTCCCTTACCTAACTCTACACTGTTCAGACAATACTCTGCCCTCTTGTTCCTGCTTCCAAAGTGGATAACTTCACATTTATTCACATTGAATGACATCTGCCAAGTATCTGCCCACTCACCCAGCCTATCCAAGTCTCCCTGTATTCTCCTAACGTCCTCTTCGCATGTCACACTGCCACCCAGTTTAGTATCGTCAGCAAACTTGCTGATATAGTTTTCAATGCCCTCATCTAAATCGTTGACATAAATCGTAAAGAGCTGTGGTCCCAATACAGAGCCCTGTGGTACCCCACTAGTCACCTCCAGCCAGTCCGAGAAACACCCATTCACTGCTACCCTTTGCTTTCTATCTGCCAACCAGTTTTCTATCCATGTTGAAACCCTGCCCCCAATGCCATGAGCTCTGATTTTACTCACCAATCTCCTATGTGGCACCTTATCGAATGCCTTCTGAAAATCTAGGTACACAACATCTACTGGCTTACCCTCGTCTAACATCCTTGTTACACCCTCAAAAAAATCCAACAGATTAGTCAAGCATGATTTGCCCTTGGTAAATCCATGCTGGCTCGGCCTAATCCTATTACTGCCATCAAGATGTGACACTATTTCATCCTTAATAATGGACTCAAGCATCTTCCCCACGACTGACATTAGGCTATTAGACTGACATTAGTTCTCCGTTTTCTCCTTCCCTCCCTTCTTGAAAAGTGGGATAACATTAGCCACTCTCCAATCTTCAGGAACTGATCCTGAATCTAAGGGACATTGGAAAATGATTACCAATGCATCCTCAATTTCCTGAGCCACCTCTTTTAGAACCCTCGGATGCAGACCATCTGGACCCGGGGATTTATTAGCCTTCAGTCCTACCAGTCTACTCATCACAGTTTCTTTCCTAATGTCAATCTGTCTCAATTCCTCTGATATCTTATGACCCTGGCCCATCCATACATCTGGGAGATTGCTTGTGTCCTCCCTGGTGAAGACAGATCTAAAGTATGCATTAAATTCTGTTGTCATTTCCCTGTTTCCCATAACAATTTCTCCCAATTCATTCTTCAAGGGGCCAACATTGTTCTTAACTATCTTCTTTCTCTTCACATAGCTAAAAAAGCTTTTGCTATCCCCTTTTATATTCCTGGCTAGACTGAGCTCATACCTGATTTTTTCTCTCCGTATTGCTTTTTTAGTTAAGATCTGCTGTTCCTTAAAACTTTCCCAATCATCTGTATTCCCACTCATCTTAGCCCTGTCATACTTCTTTTTCTTTAATGCTATACAATCTCTGACTTCCTTTGTCAACCACTGTGGCCCCTTCCCCCTCTTTGAATCCTTCCTTCTCATTGGAATGAACTGCTTTTGCATCTTTTGTATTATCCCCAAGAATATCTGCCACTGCTGATCCACTGTCTTTCCTGCCAGGGCATCCGCCCATTTAACTTTGGCCAGCTCCGTAGTCTCCTTTATTTAATTGCAACACTGACACCTCTGATCTGCCCTTATCCCTCTCAAATTGTAGATAAAAACTTATCATGTTATGATCACTACTTCCTAATGGCTCCTTTACTTCAAGATCACTTATCAATTCCTGTTCATTACACATCACCAAGTTCAAAATAGCCTCGTTCCTGGTTGGCTCAAGCACAAGCTGTTCCAAAAATACATCCCTTAGACACTCCACAAACTCCCTATCCTGGGGTCCAGCACCTACCTGATTCTCCCAGTTCACCTGCATGTTAAAATCTCCCATAACGACTGCATTACCTTTAGCACATGCCAATGTTAACTCCCTAATCAACTTGTACCCAATATCCACGCTACTGTTTGGGGGCCTGTACACAACACCCATTAGGGTCTTTTTACCTTTACTGTTCCTCAGCTCAATGCACACAGACTCTACTTCCCCTGTTCCCAAGTCACTTTTTGCTAAGGACTGAATCTCATTCCTCACCAACAGGGCCACCCCACCCCCTCTTCCCATATTTTTGTCTCTACGATAGCATGTATACCCTGGTACACTCAATTCCCAGGCCTGATCCCCTTGCAGCCATGTCTCCATTATCCCAACAATATCGTAGTTCCCCATTTTCATCTGAGCTTCAAGCTCATCTGTCTTATTTCTGACACTATGCACATTCAAGTATAGAATTCTTAGCCCATTCCTCCTCTCTTTGCTTAAAACACTGTCTACTGTACCTAACCCAGCTCCTTGAACTTCCATCGGGCAAATTGCACCTTGAATTTTGATGACCTTCTCAAGATCACCCAAACCTTCTACACATTTAACCCCATGCTCCTTCTGACCAACCCTCTGGATCTGGATCCCTGCTCCTGCACATCTAGTTTAAACCCCCCCCCCCCCCCCCCCGAGCAGCACTGGCAAACATTCCTGCAAGAATGTTAGTACCCCTCCGGTTCAGATGTAGACCGTCCCTTCGAAACAGATCCCAATGTCCCTGGAACAAAGACCAATTATCCAGAAACCTGAACCCTTCCTTTCTGCACCATGCTCTCAGCCTCGTATTAATGTGCATAATCATTCTATTCTTCGCCTCACTCGCACGTGGCACAGGTAGCAATCCCGAGATTGTCACCCTGGAGGTCCTGCCTTTCAGCTTCACTCCCAACTCCCTGAACTCTCTAAGCAGGACCCCCTTACTCACCTTACCTACATCGTTGGTCCCTACATGGACCACTACATCTGGGTTCATGCCCTCGTTCTCAAGAATAGCCTACACCCGATCTGAGATGTCCCGGACCCTGGCACCAGGGAGGCAACATACCATCCGAGACTCCCGATCTGCCCCACAAAATCTCCTATCTGCCCCCCTGACTATAGAATCCCCTAAAACTATCGCTCTCTTCTCTTCCCTCCTCCCCTTTCTAGTTGAGGCAGGACCACTACAACTCATTCCTGGTAGGTCATCCCCATCAACTGTATCCAGTACGGTATACTTATTGTTAATGGGAATTTATTGCAAATGAAAATATAACTTTAAATACTCCTAACCTACAGGTTTTAGTTTTTACCTCTCTTTTAGCGAGGAGAGCAATCTTGCCTAAATGGAAGTAGTCTACCCCTCCTACACATCTTCAATGGCTACGTGATATTATGTCTTATTTAAATTTAGAAAAGATCCGCTGCTCAGTCTTAAATTCGAAACAATCTTTTTATGACATCTGGGGACCTTTCCTAAATTACTTTTCCAATTTATAAAGTTTAACAGTGCACAGACTTTTATGTATATTTTTATCTTCTCTTCTTAAGCGAATATATTTTTTTCTAATTATCCATTATAATCTATCAGCTTTTTTCTTTGGTAGTTGGTAGGGGGTTGACATTTTTAATATAAAAAATTTCTTTTATGATGTATGACCTTGTAGCGCCTCATTTCCTAGCGTATCCGAACCGACTCACAATTAGATAGCCTACGGGGGTTTGCGAGCACAGAGCTTTGGAGCCTCTTCGCCATGGGGGGCCGGTTGACAGAGGCTTAAAAGTGAGGCTGAAGTTTTCGAATAAAGTTTTTTCCTTCGACTGCAGCTACCGACTCCGTGTCGTAATTTTAGCGCTGCTTGTAGCACACCGCTACAATTGGTGACCCCGACGGTCCAAACGATTTTTGGACCAGAAATGACCGACGCCGCCTCTGTTCATGCGGTTTCGTTGAAACTGCCGGGTTTCTGGACACAGCGCCCGGACCTATGGTTCCAGCAAGCCGAAGCCCAATTCCACGTTCGCCGGATCACCTCAGAAGACACCCGCTACTACTACGTGGTGGGCTCCCTCGACCAGGACACAGCTGCCCAGGTCGCGGAGTTCGTACAGTCGCCCCCGGCAGACGGCAAGTACACGGAATTCAAAGCCCTGCTCCTCAGGACTTTCGGACTCTCACGGCGCGAGCGGGCTGCCCGTTTACTGCACCTGGATGGCTTGGGCGACAGACCTCCATCGGCTTTAATGAATGAGATGTTGTCTCTGGCCGAGGGACACACAGGCCTCATGTTTGAGCAGGCATTCCTGGAGCAGCTGCCCGAGGACATACGCCTGCTGCTGTCCGACGCGGATTTCAGTGACCCCCGGAAGGTGGCAGCCCGGGCGGACTTGCTGTGGAACGCCAAAAAGGTGAGCGGGGCGTCCATCGCACAGATCTCCCAGCCACGCTCCCGGCAGCAAACCAGTCCAGGCCCGGCCGCAGAGCCCACTAACCCCCGGCCCAATGACCACTGGTGCTTCTACCACCAGCGGTGGGGCGCAGAAGCCCGCCGTTGCCGCCCGCCCTGCAAGTTCCCGGGAAACGCCAGGGCCAGCCGCCGCTGATGGCTACGGCGGCTGGCCATCGGGATAGCCTCCTGTATGTGTGGGATAGAAGGTCGGGACGCCGGTTTTTGGTCGATACTGGGGCTGAGATCAGCGTTTTACCTCCGACGAGTTACGACACCCGCAGCAGGGCACCGGGTCCCCCCCTGAGGGCCGTGAATGGCAGCACAGTAAGGACCTATGGCACCCGTCAGGTGCAGCTACTGTTCGGCCCCAGCCAGTTCACGTGGGACTTCACACTGGCCGCCGTAGCCCAACCGCTTCTGGGTGCGGATTTTTTGCGAGCTCACAGCCTGCTGGTTGACCTGCCCAGGAAGAGACTGGTACACGCCGAGACCTTTCAGACGTTCTCCCTGGGCGCGGCCCAGTTGCCAGCCCCTCACCTCGGCTCCATCACGCTGTCCGACAACGATTTCACCAGGGTCCTGGCGGAGTTCCCATCGGTTCTGGCACCGCAGTTCACAGCAGCCATGCCCAGGCACGGCGTACAGCACCACATCCCGACACAGGGACCACCCCTCCATGCCCGTGCTCGGCGGCTTCCCCCGGACAAGCTCCGACTGGCGAAGGAGGAGTTCCAGAGAATGGAGGAATTGGGGATCATCCGGCGGTCCGACAGCCCCTGGGCTTCCCCCCTGCACATGGTGCCCAAAGCGACGGGGGGCTGGAGACCGTGCGGCGACTACCGCAGGCTGAACGAGGCTACCACACCGGACCGCTACCCTGTGCCGCACATTCAGGACTTTGCGGCAAACCTGCACGGCGCCCGGATCTTCTCCAAGGTCGACCTTGTCCGAGGGTACCATCAAATCCCGATGCATCCTGACGACGTCCCCAAAACGGCTCTCATCACCCCGTTTAGCCTCTTCGAGTTCCTCCGCATGCCGTTCGGCCTGAAGAATGCCGCACAGACGTTCCAGCGGTTAATGGACGCGGTGGGACGGGACCTGGACTTCGCGTTCATCTATTTGGATGACATCCTCATAGCCAGCGGCAGTCGTCAGGAGCATCTGTCCCACCTCCGTCAACTCTGCGCCCGACTGAGTGAGTACGGTCTTACAATCAACCCTGCCAAATGCCAGTTCGGACTTGATACCATTGACTTCCTGGGCCACAGGATTACTAAAGACGGGGCAACCCCTCTGCCCGCTAAGGTAGATGCGGTCCGCCACTTCCCCCGACCCACCACGATCAAAGGCCTTCAGGAATTCGTAGGTATGGTCAATTTCTACCGCCGCTTCCTCCCTTCAGCTGCCCGGATCATGCGCCCCCTGTTCGCCCTGATGTCGGGTCCGAGCAAGAACATTACCTGGGACGAGGAGTCCGCCGCCGCTTTCGTTCAAACGAAGGAAGCTTTGGCTGACGCCGCAATGCTAGTACATCCCAGAATGGACACCCCTACCGCCCTCACAGTGGACGCATCAAACACGGCAGTCGGTGGGGTGCTGGAGCAGCTCATCGCAGGTCGCTGGCAACCCCTGGCGTTTTTCAGCAAACACCTGCGGCCACCCGAGCTCAAGTACAGTGCTTTTGACCGGGAACTGTTGGCGCTCTACCTGGCAATCCGGCATTTCAGGTACTTCCTAGAAGGTCGGCCCTTCACCGCGTTCACGGACCACAAACCGCTTACCTTTGCGTTTACGAAAGCATCCGACCCCTGGTCATCCCGCCAGCAACGCCACCTGTCCTACATCTCTGAATACACAACGGATGTCCGGCACGTCTCGGGTAAGGACAATGTCGTGGCGGATGCGCTCTCTCGCCCTACCGTTCATGCCCTTTCCCAAGGGGTAGACTTTGAGGCACTGGCAGAGGCACAGCAGGTAGATGAGGAGATTCCGAGTTACAGGACTGCAGTCTCTGGTTTGCAGCTCCAGAACTTCCCCGTGGGCCCAGGTGAGAGGACCCTACTCTGTGACGTCGCCACCGGCCAGCCCCGTCCGGTCGTCCCCGCAGCCTGGCGGCGACGTGTTTTCGACTCCATTCATAACTTGGCGCATCCCTCCATCCGGACAACTGTCCGGCTGGTTTCCAGCAGGTTCGTTTGGCACGGTCTCCGCAAACAGGTCAGTGAATGGGCCAGAACGTGCATGCACTGCCAGACGGCCAAGGTTCAGCGGCACACCAAAGCCCCACCGCAGCAGTTCCATCCCGCCCACCGGCGTTTCGACCACATTCATGTGGATATCGTGGGCCCCCTGCCAGTGTCGCGCGGAGCGCGTTACCTCCTGACTATCGTGGACCGGTTCACAAGATGGCCAGAGGCGGTCCCGCTCACCGACACCACCTCCGAATCTTGCGCCCGAGCCCTGCTCGCCACCTGGATATCCCGCTTTGGTGTACCAGCCCACATTACCTCCGACAGAGGCGCCCAGTTCACCTCCAGCCTGTGGTCAGCTATGGCCAGCCTTTTGGGGACTCAGCTGCACCACACCACTGCCTACCACCCACAGTCGAACGGGCTAGTGGAGCGTTTCCACCGTCACCTGAAGTCGGCCCTCATGGCCCGCCTGCGAGGAGCCAACTGGGCGGACGAGCTTCCCTGGGTCCTTCTCGGCATCCGCACAGCGCCCAAGGACGACCTGCACGCCTCGTCGGCCGAGTTGGTATATGGCGCGCCCCTGGCCGTCCCCGGGGAGTTCCTACCAGCCCCGAGGGGGCAAGAGGAAGAACCCGCTGCAGTCCTGGGCAGACTTCGCGAGAAGCTCGGTAACCTGGCCCCCATACCCACTTCACAGCATGGGCGGCACCCGACCTGCGTACCCAAAGACCTACGGAACTGTAAGTTTGTGTTTGTACGAAGGGGCGGGCATCGGCCACCGCTGCAGCGGCCATACGAGGGGCCGTTTACGGTGCTCCGGAACAACGGGTCCACGTTCGTGCTGGACGTTGGGGGGAAGGAGGAGGTTTTCACGGTGGACCGCCTCAAGCCGGCCCATGTGGACCTGGCGCAACCGGCCGAGTTTCCGGCGCCTCGGCGCAGAGGCCGACCTCCCAAGCAGGTTCTGGCCCAGGCTGTGGACATTGGGGGGTGTATCACCGGTTCTGCGGGGGGGTTATGTAGCGCCTCATTTCCTAGCGTATCCGAACCGACTCACAATTAGATAGCCTACGGGGGTTTGCGAGCACAGAGCTTTGGAGCCTCTTCGCCATGGGGGGCCGGTTGACAGAGGCTTAAAAGTGAGGCTGAAGTTTTCGAATAAAGTTTTTTCCTTCGACTGCAGCTACCGACTCCGTGTCGTAATTTTAGCGCTGCTTGTAGCACACCGCTACAACCTATCTTTAAATTTTTGATTACAGAGTGGTATACCTTTATGTGATATGCTATAACATTTTGATCAATTTCATTACAATATATGAATGTACACAATTTTATGTTGAGATGTATCTATGTGTTGCACTCTGTAAATCTTGTTTTTTCTTCTGAATAAAAATATTGTAAAAAGAAAGAAAAGTCATCCCCACAATTGTCAAGGTCCTTTTGCTTGGTGAATACTGAAGCAAAGTATTCCTTAAGTACCTCCACTACCTCCTCCGACTCCATGCACATATTTCCACTATTGCATCTGATTGGTCCTATTCTCACACGACTCATCCTCTTGCTCTTCATATACTGTACCTGTAGAATGCCTTGGGGTTTTCTTTAATCCTGCTCACCAAGACCTTTTCATCCCCTACTTGTTCTCCTAATTTCATTCTTGAGATCCTTCCTGGCAACCTTGTAATTTTCTAGAACTCTACTAGTACCTAGTTTCTTGAAAGGGAAGTGATAGGCAGGTGTGATGAGCTAGGAAGCCAGAGTGGGAAATAAAAGAAGAGGGTGGGGAATTTGTCCACCAGAAGGAAAAATTGATCTGCATACCATGGGGTTGGAGGCTACCCAGATGGAATATAAGGTGTTGCTCCTCCTCCCTGAGGGCACAAGAGGAGCCCATGAACCGACACGTCGACATGTGAATCGGAATTTAAATGTTTGGCCACCAGGAAATTCCACTTTTGGCGGAAAGAGCAGAGGTGCTGGACGAAGCAGTTCCCTAATTTACGACGGGTCTCACCAGTGTAGAGGTTGCCCACTTAAGGAGCACTGGACGCAATAGATGATCCCAGCAGATTCGCAGGTGAAGTGTTGCCTCACCTGGAGGGACATTTTGCAGCCCTGAATGGAGATGAATGGGCAGGTGTAGCAATTTGACCACTTGCAGGGATAAGTGCCGGGAGGGAGTTTAGTGAGAAGGGTTGAATTATGCATAAGGAAATAATTTTGAAACAAAGACAGTATGCAAGTTAGCTAAAGCCTTAGCCTTTTATCCCAAGTCGATTCTCTACAAATACAACTTGATTAGAGTTGCATTTGTATTGCTGGAGCTGGCTAATATCTTTAATTATTAAAAAAAAAGAATCAATACCTACCACTTGATCTGATGGGTGACCATTTGAAGGTTACTGTGGAGAGTAAATGGGATCTTAGTAAGAAGTTAGGAGTTTGGTGGGGAGTCTAGGATCTGAGGACACAGACACAGAATAAACAGACTTCCCATTTGAGGAATTTATTCAGAAGACAATGAATTTATGGAATTGCCACAGATGGCTGTGGAGACCAAGAAACTGGATGTATTTAAGGGGTAGTTTGATACGTTATCAATTGGTCAGGGGGTTAAAGGTTAAGGGTAGAATGTAGGAGAATGAGGTTAAAACTAAATTCTGTCATGATTGAATGGCGGGCAGACCTAATGAGCCAAATGGCCTAATCTATGGCTTTAGACCAGGAGTTTTTTAATGCCTGTACCCATACCATTAACCAAGGGGTTCATGATCACAGTTTGGGAACCCCTGCCTTACAAAATAGAATTCAGGCCACAACTGGGCTGCCATTATTTTCTACAGCAGAACTAATTTCCTCCTAAACTAAGTGGTTTTTGAACAAGCAGACTTAAAACAAGGTTTATTGTGTGTGTAAATTACTGACTTGGAGCTCCCATTATACAAAGCTTGATGCTCTTTTGGAATAAGCAAAAGGTTAAGTGACCCATTAAGTCTCAGTGCACCTTTCAAATCAGTTCCTCGTCCACTAACGGATAGAAAACAGGATAGGGATGGCAGCCTGGATGATTTTTTAAAAGATGTGGACGTTGTTGAGTTCTGTTCATTTGGGCTATGTAAGCATTTAGTTAGCGTGCACACTTCCCCTGTTATGGGCATGTGCGCGAGTGGTGAATGGAGAACGGATATGGAATTGTGTTATGGGGGGATAAGAAGGAGGAGCAAACCCTTGTAGTTACGCTGTCATTTTCTTGGTGCCGTTGTACTGTTCCGTCAACAGCGAGGATGTCTCTCCCTACATAGCAGAATCTGTCATGTTCCTTGCGTCCAACCTGAAAGGCTGACTTTAGCTGAGGATTGACTGTTGTGGCAAAGTTTTGTGAGCCTCCCCGTATGAAGTCATCTTACTGTGACAGGCAAATGCTCCAATCACATGACATTCTGAATCTTGCCAGTAAAAACAGCTGGGTCCACTTGTGACATCTTTCCACCTGTTTTCAACATTATTTCCTTGACTTCTTTATACCAGTTGAGCGATGCATCTGCTAGACCATACACGCACTTTTTCAGCTTCCACAGTGTTCCTTCACTTCAGGCTTCAGGGCGGGGGTTGAATATAACAGGTGGTTGAATATAATATAATTTGCTGGCCCAATCAACTGAAAATCAGTGACATTACTTTGGGTCTGGAGGCATGGTCAGGTCAGTCTGGGTAAGGACAACACATTTCATCCTTAAAGAGTACTAGTGAATTATGATAGTCCAATAATATCATAGTCATGGATGTTGGGTTTTGACCGAAACATGGACAAATCCTTTACTAATAGAAATGGTGCTTAACCCATTGAGTTCCTCCACCAGATCCTTCATTGTTCCTAATTTCACAGTCACTCTTTTCGTTACTATGGTAGTCACTTTTTCCAACTTTATTCAATTATCCAAATTGTAATTCTAAGGAAAATGTGTCACTTTCTTTTTTGTTTTTGGATCTATCAGTCCTGTAATGCAGTTACCACGCTATCAAACCGCTGTGGTTCAACCTCAGCATTGAAGGAATTATACACACAAAATGCTGGAGAAACTCAGCAGGTCAGGTGGTATCTGTGGAGGGGGATAAATCGTTAGTGTATTGGGCTGGGACCCTTCATCAGGACTGGAGAGGAAGGAAGGAAAAGCCAGATGTGGGGTGGGGAGGGGAAAGGAAGGAGTACAAGGTGGAAGTTGATAGCCAAGTGGGAGGGGGGCAGTAGGTGGGAGGGGAAGGGCTGACAGGGGAGGAGAGTGCAGCTTGTGAGAACGGGAAGGAGGAGGGGCAACAGACAGGTGTAGTAGAAGCCGAAGGAGTGACTTCATTCTACGTGTGTTTATTTGTTATAAAGCAAATCGGTGTGGACAGATACACATTTGTATAACACACAGTGCAGCAGTCCTAAGGATAACTTTGGAAGCGATGTTGCTTTCCAAGGAAAACATTGTATTACTGCAGCATGATTCGATGCCTGAAGCGCTTTATAGTAATGAAGTAGCTTGAAGTGTATTTTCTACCATCGCATCCAAATTGTGCACAGAAAGCTTTCACCAAAGGGCATCTCACCTGTCCAAGCTACTAGTCCAGCAATTTCCTCCTCTGTCCAACAGATCCTTAATGGCCTCTTTATTGGCTACACGTATATTGTACATTTGCTTGTTAATGCAAATATCTAATCAGCCAATCATGTGGCAGCCACTCAATGCATAACAGCATCAGACATGGGCAAGAGGGTCAGTTGATGTTCAGGTCAAACATCAGAATGGGGAAGAAATGTGATCTAAGTGACTTTGACCACGTTAGCTAGCGCTAGATAAGGTGTTTTGAGTGTCTCAGAAACTGCTGATCTCCTGGGGTTTTCATACACAACAGTCTCCAGAGTTTACAGAATAGTGTGGCCAAAAACACCTTAGTGAGAGAGGTCAAAGGAGAACGGCCAGAGTGGTTCAAGCTGACAGAAGACAACAGTACCTCAAATAACCACACATTACAACAGTGGTGTGCAGAAGAGCATCTCTGAATGCACAACACGTCAAACCTTTAAGTTGATGTGCTACAGCAGCAGAAGACCATAAGCATGCACACAGTAGCCACTTTATTAGATACAGGAAGTGCCGAATAAAGTGGCCACTGAGTGGTATATCTATCCTTCTATAAGTAAGGAGGTCAATACTGGACACAGTACTTCATATGGAATCTCACCAATGCCTTTTATAACTAAAGGATCGTCTTTTTATTTTTGTATTCATTTCCTCCAGAAATAAAAAAAACATTCTATTAAATTTTCCAATTACTTGCTATGTCTGCGTGGTACATTTTGTAAATAATCCATATAGATACCTAGATCTCTTTGATCTCAGAGTTGGATCATCTCTTGCCAATTAGGTATTTTTTTATTGTTCTTGCCACTGTTGGCAATTTCACATCTTCCCACAAAAGTGTGAACCTTTTACGCATGCTTTGAAAAGGAGAATATCTTACTTGACCAAAGTGATCCTACTACTACAACCTTGACAGATAAACTATTGAGGGTCTGACAGATAAACTATTGAGGGTCTGACAGGTAAACAATCGGGGTCTGACAGATAAACTATCAGGGTCTGACAGATAAACTATTGAGGGTCTGACTGGTAAACTATCAGGGGTCTGACAGGTAAACTATCGGGGTCTGACAGGTAAACTATCAGGGTCTGACAGATAAACTATTGAGGGTCTGACTGGTAAACTATCAGGGGTCTGACAGATAAACTATCAGGGTCTGACAGATAAACTATTGAGGGTCTGACAGGTAAACTATCGGGGTCTGACAGATAAACTATCAGGGTCTGACAGATAAACTATCAGGGTCTGACAGATAAACTATTGAGGGTCTGACTGGTAAACTATCAGGGGTCTGACAGGTAAACTATTGAGGGTCTGACTGGTAAACTATCAGGGGTCTGACAGGTAAACTATCGGGGTCTGACAGATAAACTATCAGGGTCTGACAGGGAAACTATCGGAGTCTGACAGATAAACTATTGAGGGTCTGACAGGTAAACTATCAGGGTCTGACAGATAAACTATCAGGGGTCTGACAGGTAAACTATTGAGGGTCTGACAGGTAAACTATCAGGGTCTGACAGATAAACTATCAGGGTCTGACAGATAAACTATCGAGGGTCTGACAGGTAAACTATCAGGGGTCTGGCAGATAAACTATCAGGGTCTGACAGGTAAACTATTGGGGTCTGACAGGTGAATTATTGGGGTTTGACAGATAAACTATTGAGGGTCTGACAGGTAAACTATCAGGAGTCTGACAGGTAAACTATCAGGGTCTGACAGATAAACTATAGAGGGTCTGACAGGTAAACTATCGGGGTCTGACAGATAAACTATAGAGGGTCTGACAGATAAACTATCGGGGGTCTGACAGGTAAACTATTGAGGGTCTGACAGATAAACTATTGAGGGTCTGACAGGTAAACTATCGAGGGTCTGACAGGTAAACTATCAGGGGTCTGACAGGTAAACTATTGGGGTCTGACAGGTGAATTATTGGGGTTTGACAGGTAAATTATCAGGGGTCTGACAGGTAAACTATCAGGGGTCTGACAGATAAACTATCAGGGGTCTGACAGGTAAACTATTGAGGGTCTGGCAGATAAACTATTGAGGGTCTGGCAGATAAACTATCAGGGGTCTGACAGGTAAACTATTGGGGTCTGACAGGTAAACTATTGAGGGTCTGACAGGTAAACTATCAGGGTCTGACAGATAAACTATCAGGGGTCTGACAGGTAAACTATTGAGGGTCTGGCAGATAAACTATTGAGGGTCTGGCAGATAAACTATCAGGGGTCTGACAGGTAAACTATTGGGGTCTGACAGGTGAATTATTGGGGTTTGACAGGTAAATTATCAGGGGTCTGACAGGTAAACTATCAGGGGTCTGACAGGTAAACTATTGAGGGTCTGGCAGATAAACTATCAGGGGTCTGACAGGTAAACTATTGAGGGTCTGACAGGTAAACTATTGGGGTCTGACAGGTGAATTATTGGGGTTTGACAGGTAAATTATCAGGGGTCTGACAGGTAAACTATCAGGGGTCTGACAGGTAAACTATTGAGGGTCTGGCAGATAAACTATCAGGGGTCTGACAGGTAAACTATTGAGGGTCTGACAGGTAAACTATTGGGGTCTGACAGGTGAATTATTGGGGTTTGACAGGTAAATTATCAGGGGTCTGACAGGTAAACTATCAGGGGTCTGACAGGTAAACTATAGAGGGTCTGACAGGTAAACTATCAGGGTCTGGCAGATAAACTATCGAGGGTCTGACAGGTGAATTATTGGGGTTTGACAGGTAAATTATCAGTGGCCTGTTAGGTAAACTATCGGGGTCTGACAGGTAAACTATCGGAAGTTCATCTTCTTGGAGGATTTGCAGAGATGCATTTATTCTCGGCACATAATGATGATGGTTCAGAGTCAGACAGGATAAGGGAGAATGTTCCTATATGCTAGGCATTTGTGAATCATTTGACTCACTTCTCATGCCACCCTGGTGCTTCCTTGATATTTTATTTAAATATCTGAATTCTCTAATGAAGTGACTTAGCTGCAGCTGTGGTATTTGTAGCTGTATTGCGGGATTCCAAGGCAGAGACTCCGCTGCTGTGCTGAAGTGTCCTAGCTTTCCTGGTGCTGATTCGCCTTTACACATCTTTGAGTGGAAACAACTTAGCTACAGCTGCTACTGAACACTGAGAATCTGACCTGATTTGAAAAGATGTCAATGTATGCAGAAACAGCAATAACTTATGTTTTATAGTGGCTTATTGCCAAACTATCCTATCATACTTAACAATGACCTTGAGCTAAAAAGGTATTAAGAGTTTTAATGGAATAAGACAATTCTACAGCACAGAAACTTGTCTGTGTCAATTGTGATGGCAATATACACTAATCGCATTTGCCAGTATTAATTCTATAACCCTTTATGCTGTTCTTGTCCAAGTACCTGTCCAAGCCCTTGATAACTTTATACGTTCAGTGGACATATTATTAGGTTCCTCCTGTACCTGATAAAGTGTTCTCTGAGTGTATGTTCATGGCCTTCAGCTATTGTAGACAATCCACTTCAAGTTTCAACATATTATACATTCAGAAATGCTCTTCTGCACACCACTGTTGTAACACGTGGTTATTTCAGTTACTGTCACCTTCCTGTCAGTTTGATCCAGTCTTGCTATTTTCCTCTGACCTCTCTCAATTGCAAGGTGTTTTCGCCCACAGGACTGCTGCTCACCAGATGCGTTTTGTTTTTCAAACCATTCTCTGTAAACTTTGGAGTTTGTTGTATGTTAAAATCCCAGAAGATCGGCAGTTTCTGAGATACTCAAACCACCCTATCTGACGCCTACAATTAGTACACGATCAAAGTCACTTAGATCGGGTTTCTTCATGATTCAAATGTTTGGTCTGAAAAACAACAAACTCTTTTGATCATGTCTTTTATGCATTGACTTGCTGCCACATGTTTGGCCAATTACGTATTTGCATTATCAAGCCGGTGTACCTAATAAAATGGCCACTACATACATAATCATATGTGCCTCCACCACCTGTTCTGTTTCCAGGTTGTCGCTATTCTTTCTCTCTCCCCCCCCCCCCCCCGTTTCTGTCTGTCTCTCTTTCTCACACACACTTTCTCTCTCTTTCTGTCTTTTCTTAAAACTATCCAGTTTAGTTCTAGATTCTCCATGCCAAACTTATTAATCTGCTTAGACCCACTAACCCGCTCCTAGAACTTGGGCCTCCATACCTTTCCCATCCACATACTTACCTAAACTTCTTTTGAATGTTGCAATAACCCACACCTACCAATTCCACTGGCTGCTTGTTCCACCTTCTGAGAGAAATTTCCCCTCCAGTTCCCCCAAATATTTCACCTTTCACCCTTAACATATGACCTGCTCCATAGTTCTAGTCTCACCCAACCTCAGTGGAAAAAACCTGCTTGCATTTGCCATATCTACAATCTTCATAATTCAAATCTCCCCTCATTTTTCTATACTCCAGGGGATAACAACCTAAAGTATTCAACTTGTTCCTATAACTCTGGTTCTCAAGTCCCGGCAACATCCTTGTAAACTTTCTCTGCACTCGTTCAATCTTATTGATATCTTTCCTGTAGGTAGGTGACCAGAACTGCACACAATGCTGCAAATTTTCCCTCACCAACGTCTTATGCAACTTCAACATAACATCCCAACTTTTGTACTCTGTAATCTGATTTATTAAGGCCAATATGCCAAGAGCTCTATTTACCCATGGTGCCCCTCCAAGAGGACCACAACTATGCAATAGAGTGGAGGCTTTATGCTTTGGCTCTTGGTAGGGTCACCCATGCCAAACAGGTCAAAGGGTAGAGGCCAGACTAAGAGTGATCCAGGTTCAGGGATTCAGCTGAGGGCTAACACCCCTAACTGGTCAAACAAAACTGTTACAGAAACAGCAATGAAGAATCCTTCTACAGCTGAGTCTGACGGTATTCTTGAATCTCCATCTGGGACTTGCATGACAGACAGTAGTGAAAACCAAGCTACTGACATGATGAAGAAAGCTCTGAACCACTGCCAGAGATAGAGGACTTTCCTTTCTGCCCTAAATGCCAGCAGCATAATGGGCAGTAGAGTTCGAGTAGAGACCTGTGATGCCACTTTCAAGTAATTATGGATCTGATTTCCCAGGTCCCTTTGTTCTACTACACACCTTGGGAATTAGGAGGAGAAATTCTGTAGTTTAGGTGTCCAGGCGGGTGAAGGCATGGCTGACAATGGAAGAGCACTCTTAGAGAAATTTCATCTGTTGACAAACAAGTTCTGCCAAAGGCAGCATTTGCAACTTCAACAGGCTTTCAAAAAAACAGCTTGTTGAAAGGAATGGTATAGATTTATAATAAGCAGTTACAAGAGAATGGGATGGACTGACTTGGTTGTACGAGGAACATTTCAAATGTTAAATCAGATGACGAGTGAAAGCAGAAAGAATTAGATGACTGGAACAAAGAAATTATTTTCGAAAACCACCTACAGGAGACTGGATCACTGAAACTGGTGTTCTTTGGCTGCTGTTTTTGTTAGCTTTAGAATTCAGAAACACCTCTTCACAAAGGTGGAAAGTGCAGTGGTCTTTCACTGAAGAATTAGAGAGGGAAATTGTTGTTGCCATGTTAGTCCATGGCATGTATTGTCTCCATGGAAACCAGTTGGTGGGTTGAGAGGCCTGGCATTCTTTCACACGAACATGTCATGTAGCTGAAGACTTTCTTTTGATCTCTTCACTTCTTGTGATTGGATGTTGATTTCAAGACCAGTATTTATTGCTCATCCCTTATTAACCCTTGAGGAGGGTGTGATGAGCTGCTTTCTTGAGCCAATGTAACCCTTCAGCCCTGAGCAATATGGGAGGGAGTTCCAGAATTTAGACCAAAGAACAAAGGAGAAGCAATATTTTCCAATGGAGAGAACTGCAGGTGCTCAAATCTGGAGTAACACACAAGAAGCTAGAGGATCTCTGGTGGTCATTGTTATGCTTTGTAATTTCAGAACGTTGAACTAATTCAAAGAAACTCAAGGGAGTCCGAAGAGGTGGCTGTAGTTTCTAGTTTACTTTAACTGAGGTGTGCATGTATCACGTGGTAGCATGTCAATTCATGTATTTTTACATATAACCTGTAATGAAGTATTTAAACAAACAAGAATTCTTCATCAAACTATATATATATACAATCACAAACGAGAAAATCTGCAGATGCTGGAAATCTGAGAAAGATACAGAAAATGCTGGATGAACTCAGCAGGCCAAGCAGCATCTACGAAAAGCATACAGTCGATGTTTCGGGCTGAAACCCTTCAGCAGGTTTTAGCCCGAAACGGTAACTGTATCCTTTTCCTAGTTGCTGCCTGGCCAGCTGAATTCCTCCAGCATTTTGTGAGTATATGCATGCAAGATTACTCAAGTATTATTGAAATATTACATACACAACAGACAGGCACCATCTGCTGGGGAAAATGGACAGTCAACATCTCAGGTCAAGATCTTTGCTAGCCCTTGTTCCACCCCTCGCCTTCACCCTTTATATTGGCGATCTCCCATTACCTTTCAGCCCATATGGCAGGTCTCAGACCGAACCATTAGACTTAACATTAGATGCTACCTGACCCTCTGAATCCCTCAAGCAGCTTGCTTGTTGCTGAGTAATTCTCCAAGCCAGGATGGTATGCGTTTTGGAAGAGGGAGGGATTCGCCTAATCCTGCTGCCCTGGCAGGGGTTGCGGGTCTGACTGCTGTTATAGTGGGACGTTGAGGATTCTGGAAGCGACAAGCCATTATTGATGTGCTGCTGACACTTTTTTGTTTCTCTTCCCACTAGGAAGATGATGTCATCAACACACAGTGTGGATACTATACACTAAATCAAGAGGTAAGGAATGAGATACGTGCAAAAAATTTAACCCCAATGTAGACATGGACAGGCTGCTTGTCATTTCCCACCCTCTCATTTCACAATGTTGCATTTATTTTGCCTTTTATTGCAATGGAGTTCCATTATTCCCTTCTGCCCATTATTTTCCTGACAGATTGTCTGCCTACTTACCATCGGGGTTGATGTGCACAAATAAAATACCCACCTTTATGGATCAGTAACCCTTGCTCTTAAACCCAAAGTGGGCAACTGTGGGGTGTGGGGGGCAGAGAATCTTGGCACCTGCCATGTAGAGCATCATTATGTCAAAGCTCCGCCTGAATGCATTGCGAAGCAGCCAAGAAAGCGGCAGCCCATCATTTATGTTGTTCTGTGCGCCAGTTACAGGCAGGAAAATGAAGTTAACACGAACATGAAAAGGTCAGCACACACAAAAGGCCAGAGGAACTCAGCAGGTCAGGCAGCATCCATGGAAAAGAGTAAACAGTCGACATTTTGGGCTGAGACCCTTATTCAGGACTGAGAAGGAAAGGGGAAGATGCCGGAATAAAAAGATATGAGGAGGGGAAGGAGGCTAGCTGGAAGGTGATAGGTGAAGTCTGGTGGGTGGGAAAGGTCAAGGTCTGCAGAGGAAGGAATCTGATAGGAGAGGAGAATGGACCATAGGAGAAGGGGAAGGAGGAGGGGGCCCAGGGGGAAGTAACAGGTGGAATTTCTTCAGCTGGAGAATGGTTAATCTGTGGAATTTGTCACCATGTAGAGGCCAAATCATTGGGAGTATGTAAGACAGTGATGGATAGGTTCTTGATTGGTAAAAGGGTTAGGGGTTACAGGGGGAAGGCAGGAGAATGGGGTTGAAAGCAACTCAGCCAAATCTGAATGTCAGATCAGTCTTGATGAGCTGAATGGCCTAATTCTGCCACTATGTCGTATGCTGTTATGAACTGTTACTGCCTGCAAGGATGACGGAATTACTGTACTGTAATTCTGGTATCTGTTCATTGGGATTTGTGTATACATTAGAAAAGGGAGAAAGCAGAAGCAAGCTGCCTGGATTGGGCACCATCACTTCGGAGGACAGGTTGAGCAAGCTGGAGCCTTTCTCTTTGGAGGCAAAGAGCATGACAGGTGACCTGATAGAGATGTACGAGATGATAAGAGGCATAGAGAGAGTGGACAATCAGAGACTTTTTCCCAGGGCAGAAATGCCAATACGCGAGCTCTAACTTTAGGCGATTGGAGGAAAGTATAGGGAGGATGTCAGAGATGTATTTCATACGCAGAAGGTAGTGGATGCTTGAAAGACACTGTTGAGTGTGGTGAGGAAGAGGGATACATTAAAGCAGGAGTTCCCAACCGTTTTTATGACATGGACCCTCTACAATTAACTGAAGGGTCTGTAATCCCCAGATTGGGAACCCTGTTTTATTTATTGATTTATTGAGGTATAGCTCAGAATAGACCCTTCTGGCCCTTCTAACCATGCTGCCTAGTAATTCCTGATTAAACCCAAGCCTAATCACGGGATGATTTACAATAACCAATTAACCTACAAACTGGGTATATCTTTGGACTGCGGGGGGAAACCAGAGCACCTGGTGGAAACCCACACATTACCAGGAAAAACATTCAAACTCCTTACAGCCAGTGATGGAATCGAACCTGAGTTGCTGATATTGTAAAATGTTGTGCTAACCACTACAGTACCGTGCTGCATTAAGCACATTTAAGAGACTCTTAAGTTAGGCACAAGAATGATAGAAAAATAGAGGGCAATGTGGGAGGAAATGGTTAGATTGATCATAGAATAGGTGAAAAGGTCAGCACAACATTGTGGGCTGAAGGACCTGCACTGTGCTGTACTGCTCTATGTTCTAAGCCAGTGGGAGCTGAATTTGCGGAATTTCACAGACCAATGAACTCGAGAAGCTGTGCTGTTTAGTATGGGAAGAAGAACCTGTGATCCTCCTTTGCTTCCTAGGCACATCTTTGTGTGGGAGTGACACCACGAGTGTGTCATTAGCTAAATATAATTTCCAAGGCCACTTATATTCTTGTCAGTCCTTTAGTATACAAAATGCTGGACCAAAAATATATACGTCAGTTCAGTGAATTAACAAGAATACACCCAGTGCAAGAATAAAATAAACCAAATATTTTAATGGATTTATTGCAAATCTGAGAAGTTCTCATTAGAACATAGCCAAGAGTTAGGGTCTTTTGTCCATTAACATTCCTGGAGCTGACAATGTCGTTTTGAGCCTAAATATTATCATCCAAACTTGTAGGAATTCATAGCAACAGCTGTTCTTCCTCACAGATTTAATTTGTTTTCTAGACTGTGCAACCTCTTGCTTTTGGGAGAACAAATAAAAGCATTTAAAAAAATCCATTCTAAGGAACAGCAACTTACAAGTCTTTTTTTTACTGATTAAGTTGTTTTTTTTTCTCAGTTGGCTTTGCACAGTTCAATTTCGGCTGAAAGAATGTTGCAGCGAGAAAAGTTATATTAAATCTGACCAGAGATTATTTGAGCTGTGCACAGACCTGCCAGGTCAGAGTAACATCAGAGCAGCAAAGATTTAATGGGAGAATAGGGTGCAGCTAGACATGCTTCAATTAGGAGCTGGCTTATTATCGTCACATGTTCTTGTTGTTCCTATGTGTGACGCATCAGGAGGCAACCTTGCCACTTCTTTAGCGTTTGACTGTTTTTTACGAGGTCAAGTTGCTAGCTCGACTCTCAACCCAGCACAGATGGGAAACGTGCAAGGAGACGGCTGGATTTGAACCTGGGACCACTCGCCTCGAAGTCTGGTGCTGATGCCATTACACCACCAGCCGGCATTCGTCTTAGTGAAAAAACTTTTGTTTGCATGACATTAAACAGATAGTTTCATATACTGTATAAGTACATTGAGGCGCAGTAATACAAAAGCAGTAGCCAGACAATCACAGAAGTTGAGCATAATGTCTATTGGTGGGTCCTCTGGTGTCTGCAGAGGCCAATTTGGGATCCACATGTTCTGGTGCAGTGTGGGCAAGTGGAGGCTGTGATTAGTGGCTGGGTCATTTGGTTGTTCAGTCTCTCCTTTCACAGCTCCCGCTTGTTCTCTGCGGCACAGAGGAGGTCACTCTCATGTAGCACAGCTCCCTCGAATGGATTTCCTCCAGGTGTAACTATTGAGTGCAAAGTCCTCCCGGTTTTTAGATGTTATGTTGAATTTCTTCAGGCTGATTTTGATACTAATCTTGAAGCATTTCCTTTACCCACCGGGGGCTCACTGACTTTCTTTCAACTGGGAGTAAAGGGTCTGTCTGGGGAAACAGATCCAAACAAAAGCAATAATAGACCATAAAATATATTTATTTTTATTTTATTTAGAGATATCTGCAGAATAGGACCTTCTGGCCCAATGAGCCACGCCATCCAGCGTCCCACCTATGTAAGAGTAAACAGTCAACGTTTAGGGCCGAGACACTTCAGCAGCCTGAAAAAAAAGGATCTCGGTCCAAAAATTGACTGCTTACTCTTTTTCCCATCGGTGCTGCCTGATCTGCTGAGTTCCTCCAGCATTTTGTGTGTGTTACTTTGGATTTCCAGCATCTGCAGATCTTCTCATATTTTATTCCAAGTCTAATCACAGAACCAATGATCAATTAACTGACTAACTGGCACATCTGTGGGAGGAAACCAGAGCACTCGGAGGAAACCTACGTGGTTCACATGGAGAATGGATGAATCCTTACGGATGGTCCCAGAACTGAAGTCGAAACTCTGATGCCATGAACTGTAATTGCATTGCGCTAATAGAGTCACAGTTTCAGTGGAAGTGCCGTGCAGGCCAGCAATGAGGTGTAAGGTCAAGGGTCAAGAGTCAACTTCATTCGCCATAGACATTTACCTGTGTTAAGAATTTGCTGTTTTGAGTTGGTCAACAAAAAATGACATTCAACAATTACAAAGAATAGAGGATTATATAAAAAAAGATAAAGTTAGAGGAAGAAAATATGCATAAATAAATAGTACTTGCAATGTAAACAGCATTATAAAAAGTGGTTTAAAATGTTTACAATACAGTGACTGGGGTAATGGATAGAGGGGGCAACCAGAATGGTAGATCAGATTAACTACATGGGGGAAGAAAACATTTAAGGTTAAAATACAATGAAATTCTGTAAATACTTAGAAGGACAGGCCGCATTTGTGGAGAGAGAAAAACAGAGCCAACATTTTGGGACAGTGCACAGCTATCTGAATATCTGCCAAGATTTTCAGTCAAGGGTCACACACTGATGGTTTTCTCCATGCCCTATCTGCATACGTATGATTTGTGCGCAGGCGCTGTTCCTAATTAAATGTAGTTGCAGCACACGGCAGCTGGAGCTGTCCCCTCGAAGGCATTGAGAGACCTTAAACAAAGATTTGGTGCAATTAAAGGAACTGAGGTGCAACTAAATGTAATGGTACTGTATTTCCAGATGGCAGAACCTGCTATTAATTGAGATAGAGATGAAAGGAGTTCTGGGATTTGTGCTCCACTGTTGAAGCACTTTAACCCTGTAGAGGCAAGTTAATAAGTTTCAGCTTCAAGCAGTTGAAAACAGTCATACTAATGTTGAAGTGAAGAATGCAAAATCGAAAGATCAACTGCGAGTATCTGCGCTCCATGTGGTACAGGCATTGGAATGATAGGTGGTGTGTGTTTATTTATGTAAATATTAGTCAAATGTAAGGAGACAGCATGCTGTTAAGGGCAGGGGATCTGTTGATGAGCAGAGAGATTTTGAGGACCAATTTCGCAGCTCCCTGAAAATGGCTTACACAGATTGATAGGGTGATTAAGAAGGCATATGGCATGCTCGCCTTTATTAGTCAAGGCTCTGAGTTCAAAAGTCAGGATGTTATGTTGCAATTTTATTCAACTCAGATTAGGAGTACTGCACACGGTTTTGGTCTCCACATTATAGGAAAGATGTCAAGGCTTTGAAGAGGGTGCAGAAGAGGTCTACCATGGTGTTGCCTTGATTAGAGGGCATGTGCTATCATGAGAGGTTGGAAAGGCTTCGGTTATTCCCTCTGGAACAGCAGAGACTGAGGAGATATCTAAAAGAGATTTATAAGATTATGAGAGGCTTACTGTAGATAGAGTAGACAAACAGTAGCTTTTCCCACGGTTGAAATGTCTAAACCAGAGCGTATGCCTTTAAGGTGAGAGGGAGTAACTTTAAAGGAGATGTGAGGAGCAAGTTTTTTTACACAGAGTGGTGGGTGCCTGGAATATGCTGCCTGGGGTGGTGGTAGAAGCAGAAACATTAGAGAGTTTTAAGAGACATTTTGTTAGGAGAAGCCCCAACCATGCCATCCTCTGGGATTTAGAGACTCAAACTACCTGAAGTACAGATAACTGACAAGGCCCCTTTGAGGGTTCAGGACAGCCCCACTAATTTGCAATCATCTTACAGGTGCCAAGAATTGAGTGTTTAAGGAACACCCGATTGTGGTTTGGTGCTCAATTGTAAGCCTACTCGTGATATCGTCTAGTGTTTGTTTTGAGCTTAGATCCGGTAAACACCATGTCTCAAACCTTGCTTCGGATATCCCGGCACCTGGGTCCGATTCACGCTCATCAAGGACTCTCGTCGCAGTGAGACTGTGCCAACACGGAACCAGCAGGGTATCGGATCCTTTCGTCAGCTGCGGCCAGCCATAGCGAGAAATTTTCCAGACAGAGCCCAGAGGAATGTGACCTCCAGGTTGCAGGGAGGAAGCCAGAGTCACTCAGGTGAGGCTGTTGGTCACTCCGCGGAGCCGGTCTGTCTTTCAGCCCCGGAGAGATTTGCCGGTGACCTGGGTTCTTGCTGCGGCTTCCTCATCGTTAGTATTTGAACTCCAGCCGTCCCAGTGCCCTTCAGAGCGCAGAATGGTGGTTTTCATTATCTCCCTTCTGACTGGAAGAGCCCTGGCCTGGGCCACCGTGCACTGAGGACACAGGTTGGAGACTTGCTCAGATTCGGAGGAATTCAGGGCTGCCATGCAGAAGGTTTTTCTTTGCCAGCTGAGCCTCAGACTGCCTGATGAAGGGGGGACGGTCAACAGCTGGCTATCAATTTCAGGCCTTGGCCCAGGAGAGTGGCTAGAACGGGGAGGCCTTGGTCACACTATACAGCCACAGACTCCAAGATGAACAAAGGATGCCCTTGTTTTGGGAGAGCCAGCAGAGAACTTAGAAGTTCTGATCGACCAGTCCATCCATCTTGATAACCATCTGGCAGAGCGAGAGCCAGTCCGAGCCCAGTCCCTGTGCATTGTAATTCCACTCTCCAACCTTGGACCTGCTCCTGATCCAGTCGAACCCATGCAGGTGGGCGGTGCTAGATTATCCACTGATGAGAGCTCCCAGTGTTGGAGTCAAGGTCACTGCTTTTAAGATGTTGAAGCAAGTCACCTGTGGGCCAAATGCCCGAAGCTGCAGCCACCTAGGGAACTGCTAAGACCATCCAGTGTCGGGAGGACTGTGACGGTAGCAGCCGCTACGCCCAACCTCATGGATTCTGGTTTTGTGCTGAAGGCAGAGTTCTCCTGAGGTAAGAACCTGGGACATATGAAGGCTTTTGTGGACTGTGGCAGCGGGTAATTTTCTGGATTCAGGAACTGCCCATCAGTTCGACGTACCACTGCGAGAGCTGAGCCAGCCCGTGCCTGCAATTGCCTTGGACGGCCGCCCACTAGATTCCAGGCAGATCCAGCAACAGGCTGTGGTTTTGCAGGTGAGGATGGGGGATCACGTGGAGGACATCAGCTTCTACATTATTGACTCTCCACTCGAACCCTTGATCCTCAGGTGTCCTTGGCTTTCCCAGCATAACCCATCCGTGGACTGGAGGGAGGGGAGAATCACCATTTTGTCCAGTCATTGTAAGAGGGTATGTTTATGGCTTGGTGTTCTGACGCCCAGACTCTCTCATGCCCAATGACCAATAAGGGGATACCTTTCAATACCTGAGACCTCCTGGAGACCTATCAAGAGCAGACAGGCCAGTTCTGGCCAACAGGACTGTGTGAAATCCGATACAGTCTAGTCAGAGAGAGGGAATCAGGAAAGGTCCAAGGAGGGGCCCGAGCAGTCTGGGAATCTCGCCACTGAGCTTAAGGAATCCAGCAGCCACGTCTCAAGATATCCTAATCTTCTTAATGTCAATGGAGGAGCACATTGCTCATGCCAGAGACATTTTAGAGGGCTTCTAGACCATGGACTTTATCTCAAGTGACTGTCTCATTTTTGGGTTTCATCATCTCCATAGCAATCTCAAGATGGACCCTACCAAGACCCAGGCAGTCAGAGACAGGCCATCACCATCAGTATCAAACAAGGCCAGTGCTTCCTGGGGTTTGCAAACTTTCTACTGGAAGTTCATCAGGAATGTCAGCTCGGCGGCAGCTCTAAGAAATCCACAGGCCCTTTTGTCTAGATGATTGAAGCAGGGGCTGCTTTTGCAGAGGTTAAGAAGCGGTTCGCAACAGCTCTCATCTTGGTTTCTCCAAACCTGGACCTTCCCGTTAGTGTGGAGGTGGACGCCTCATACATCAGAATGGGTGCTGTCTTGTCCCAATGATCATCTTCAGATGTTAAACTGCATCCATGTGCATTCTTCTCCAGGCAGCTATCCCTGGCAGAGAGGAACTATGACATCGGGAATTGGGAGCTCCTGGTGGTTAAGTTAGTTTTGGAGGAATGGCATCACTGGTTAGAGGTGGCCAAGAGCCCGTTTATCATTTGCTGTGACCACAAGAATGTGGGTTATATTCTTGGCTGAATTCCAAGCAGGCTAGGTGGACTTTGTTCTTTACTGCTTTGAATTCATCCTGGCCTATCGACCAGGGTTGAAAAACCAGAAGCCAAGTGCCCTGCCTCACACCACTAGTTTCAGGAACAGTTATTACTCCTTAAGCATCAAGCTCTTGAACAAGAGCAGTTAATTTCATTCAACTTCGCTTTTCCCATCACTGAAAAGTTCCCACAAACTATGGACTCACTTTCAAGGACTCTTCATCTCATATTCTTGAAATTTATTGCTTGCTTGCTTAATTATTTATTTATTGATTGATTAATTATTACTCTTTTTCCTTCCATTTATATTTGCACAGTTTGATGTCTTTTGCACATTGGGTATCTGACCTGTTGGGTGTGATCTTTCATTGATTCTATTGTGATTATTGGATAAGAAAGCAAATCTCACAGTTGTATATGACGACATTTATGTACTTTGATAATAAATTTACTTTGAAACTTGAAGTAAACATACAATTATTCAGCCCCTTCAATCGCAGGCTGGTGGATTAAGGCAGAGTGCAGGTGTGGAGACTTGGCCTTGGATTGTACGTGGTCAGCATGGCGTAACATACAGGACCTGCTCAATGCAGAAGCACAGCTTGACCTGTGAATTCTCCATTGAAGGACCTCTAGTCAACTGGAAATATCCATGCAGGAACTGAACTGGTGGCTGAGAGCGCTTGGGCTACATTCCTCTCTAAGCTCTCTGTGTTTCTCTCTCTTTCTACAGTTCTCCTTAAAACCTCTCTCACTACTATCTCATGTGACTCTGTGATGTGTAGTTCAAATTTATTGTCATTCAACCGTATACACATATACTGCCAAATGAAACAATGTTCTTCCAGATCAAGGTGCACAACCCAGTATATATAACTCACACACAAAACAGAAAGTAATATTACTATCAAAAAATTAACAAACAATATTCCAGAAGATTGACATTTCGCATAGGGTGCATTTATAACACAAGTTGAAAGTAAACAGTGTAATGCGACTGGTGCTTCATACATGATGAGTGGCCACTGTTCCTTCTAAGCAGTGTGGGTGAAGCAGCCGCACAGTAACTGAAAGGCCCCCGCACACATAGCCTTTGTTTCCACGCAGCTGGAACTTTCTTGTCCATAATGTTAATATAATTTTGAAAGTATGTTAATATAATTTTAAAATTATGCTAATATAATTTTAAAGTTATGCTAAAATAATTTTGAAATCTACGTTAATGTAATTGTAAAATATGCTGTAATTGAACTGAAAGATCTGCTTGCATTATTAAATTCTGACATGGATACTGCAGCTATTATTCGATTCATTCAACGTGACTTGGATAGTATATTTTCCGACCAAGAGTTAGGAGAACGGCAAGCGTTTGACCCCATTGCTATTGCAAATGCAACCAATTTTGAATTTGGAAAAGAGAATGTTGTAGGACTGACAAAAAAATTGCTCAGCTACTATTACGAACTACAATGAAAGCATTGTCTCAAAACATCACAGCAATACTGTGATTTCAAATTTGTCATTTCTGAATAGGTAAGGACTGGTTCAATTAACATCTCCACTGACTAATATGTTGAACTATGTGCTTAGAAATGAAGAATTTGAAGAACTGTTGTTTCTTGTTGATATCGTTGGAACATTTCAAGCTTCTAGTGCTGACTGCGAACGTGGATTCCGCCTTATGAATTCAATCTAATGTACACCCAGAAACAGACTAGAAGTGGAACTTTTGAATAATTTAATGAGAATTGAGACGTACCTTTCATCTGTATGCAAAATTAATCTGGAAAGTGTTTATAGACAATGGATTTGTAATACAGACGAGAAAAAGTTTACAAAACGTGAAAGATTTTCTTTGTTGTACTGTATTTCATTATACCCTTCAACTAATAAATAAAATCAAAAGAATGTCATTTTTCAATTTCATTCTAAATAGGCAGCGTATGCATATCACAAAAAGTATACTTGAGGTACGTGCAGGTTTCAGGCCATGTAAAAATTTCCTGCTCAGCTGTAGAAAAAAAAAATAGAGGGAACTTGACAGTGGCAGGGAGTTCAGTAGTATTACGGTAGGGAAGAAGCTGTTTCCCACTCTCATAGTGGGGCAGGGCAATGGCACAAGGGCTTGGGCATGTTGAGAGAGTGAGCAAAGAGGTATCAGATGAAATACAGTGTGGGGAAGTGTTGGGTTATGCACTTTGGTAGGAAGAATAAATGTGTAGTTTATTTAACCTCTGCTCTCTTACTGGTGTTATACGGTACTGTATAACACATATGTGCCTGAGGCACATTTATACAATTGGGTATCTAAAACCTTTGCACAGTATTGTATTTGTCAGCATGGAGTGGAGAGTAAGATTGTAAATCTGGCATGTTGGGAATGGTCAAAGTGGGGCGCTATGGGAGGGGTTTGGGACAGGTGGCAGAGGAGGAATGCCAGGGGTGGGGTTTGCAGACACAGACAAAGGCAATGCAATTTGATTCAAAGCCATTGAAACTTACAGAATGTCTCTCTGGTGCTTCCCACTCCCTTCTCTCTCTCTTACCTTTCTTCCAACCATGATTCCCCTCTCCCTGCCCCCGTCCCACTCTCAGTCCACTTTACTCTGTGTTTTTTACGTAGTTCAGTCTAGTTTTTGTACTATGTCATGTAACCATGGTCCTGAAAAATGTTGTCTGATTTTTACTGTGTACTGTACCAGTAGTTATGGTTGAAATGACAATAAAAGTGACTTGACTTGACTTGAATAGGGATCTATATCAGAATCAGATTCATCATCGCTTACATATATCAAGAAATTTGTTTTCTTTTGCAGCAGCAGCAGTACAGTGAAATGCATAAAGTTACTACAGTACTGTGCAAATGTCTTAGGCAACCAAAATATATAAACTGTATGTGTCTGAAACTTCCGTGCAGTTCTGTAATTATTTATTGACTATTTGTTTGTCAACAGGTTTTCTTCTTTTGCACATTGGCTGTTTTCAGTCCCTGGATTCTGTTGTATTTCTTTGTTCTACTGTAAATACCTGCACGAAAATGTATCTCAGGGCAGCAAGTGCTGACATATTTAGACTTTGATAATAAATTAGCATTGAGCCTTTAACATTTGTTAATAGATACTTTAAAAGAACTCCTTGTCCACAATGCTGAGCGATTATTGTTGTTTCACACAGCGTTTCGAGGTTGATGATATCATCCATGTCCGAGGCTGCGTAGATGCCATCAGTTTGTGGTTTGAGGATAACGTCAGCATCGCAGTGGGAATACTCGCAGCCATTATCCTGCCACAGGTAACCTCTTGATTTAATTGTTGTGCTCATAATCTGCTGACAGAGAGTTAGAGCAGTTCCTAAACATCAGACGCGTCATATAGCTACCAGAGTTCGCTTTAGCCCTGGAGCATATGCTAATGGTGAACAGCTTACTTGGGATATAAACCCCATTCTTCTATTATCTTTCCTGAATCATTCCTTCTCCTCGTTCTCCTCCTTCCTTCCATAGCCAATCTCTGGTTGCCTGGGTCTTGGTAGGGTCCATCTTGAGATTGCCTCAGGTTGGGTTGTTTCTCACTCATTCTTTCTCCTAGTTCACGAGGCATCCCTTCCTTCCATGGGGTCTGAAGCCTCAAATTGGGCTGATTGTAGATTATAACTTATTTACTTACTGCCCCATTATGCCGTTGGTGTTTAGGGCATCGATGAAGGTCCTCTATTTCTGGTGGTGTTCAGGGCTTCCTTCATCACGTCAGTAACTTCCTGTCAGTTTTCACTACTGTCAGTCATGCAAGTCCTGGTGGAGACTCGGGAATTTCGTCGCACTCAGATGTCGCAGGATTTTTCATTGCTTTACAAGTCAGGGTTGTCAGCCTGGAGGACCGGTGGACCGCTGTCTGGCCCTTACCCTTCGATTCAAGATTTGAATAGCTCAGACTCAGCAGAAAGCAGCTGATTGGGCAATCGAGGTCAGGTGACCAAGCAGTTTGAAAAGCTCAAACAAATAAATAGAGGGTTACCTCAAGCGGAGGGGCCTGTGGAAAGCAGCCAGTAAGTGAGTGGGCCAGTGAAGGAGTGGAGATTTGAGGCTTTCAAAAAAAAAAAAAAATTGAGAAAGTTTCAAAAGTTGAGGCAAGTATTGGGTAGGTCATGGCAGCTGAGATCGGCCCCGTGGTTTGTTCATCCTGCAGCATGTGGGAAATCAGGGATACTTCCAGTGTCCCTGACGACTATGTGTGCAGGAAGTGTGTCCAACTGCAGCTTCTGGTAACCGCATTGAGCATCTGGAGCTGCGATTGGATTCATGCTGGAGCATCCCCGATGCTGAGAAAGTCGTGAATAGCACGTTCAGTGAGTTGGCCACACCGCAGGTAAAGGCTACACAGGTAGAAAGTGAAGGGGTGGCCACTAGACAGCGTAGCAGTAGGCAGGTAGTGCAGGAGTCCCCTGAGGTCATCTCCCTCCTAAACAGATATACTGTTTTGGATACTGTTGGGGGAGATGTCTCATCAGGGGAAGGCAGCAGCAGCCGAGTTCATTGCACCATGGGTGGCTCTGTGGCACAGGAGGGAAGGAAAAGGAGCGGGAGAGCTATAGTGATAGGGGATTCGATTGTAAGGGGAATAGATAGGCATTTCTGCAGCCGCAAACGAGACTCCAGGATGGTATGTTGCCTCCCTGATGCAAGGGCCAAGGATGACTCTGAGCAGCCGCAGGACATTCTGGAGTGGGAGGGTGAACAGCCAGTGGTCGTGGTGCACATAGGCATAGGTAACGATATAGGTAAAAAACGGGATGAGGTCCTACGAGGTGGATTTAGGGAGTTAGGTGATAAACTAAAAAGTAGGACCACAAACGTAATAATCTCTGGATTACTACCAGTGCCATGTGCTAGTCAGAGTAGAAATAGGAGGATATTTCAGATGAATACGTGGCTTGAAAAATGGTGCAATGGGGAGGGATTCAAATTTCTGGGGCATTGGAACCAGTTCTGAGGGAGGTGGGACCGGTATAAACAGGACGGTCTGCATCTGGGCTGGACTGGAACTAATGTCCTAGGGGGAGCATTTGCTACTGCTGTTCAGGAGGCTTTAAACTAATGTGCCAGGGGGATGGGAACAAGTGCAGAGAGACAGAGGAGTGTAAAATGAGGGTAGAAGCAAAAAGTAGTAAGGTGAAAAGTAAAAGTGGCAGGCAGACAAATCCAGGGCAAAAAGCAAAAAGAGCCACTTTTCAACATAATTGTATAAAGGCTAAGAGTGTTGTAAAAACAAGCCTGAAGGCTTTGTGTGTCAATGCGAGAAGCATTCGTAACAAGGTGGATGAATTGAATGTGCAGATAGTTATTAATGAATATGATATAGTTGGGATCACAGAGACATGGCTCCAGGGTGACCAAGGATGGGAGCTCAACATCCAGGGATATTCAATATTCAGGAGGGATAGACAGGAAAGAAAAGGAGGTGGGGTAGCATTGCTGGTTAGAGAGGAGATTAACGCAATAGAAAGGAAGGACATTAGCCTGGAGGATATGGAATCGATATGGGTACATCACTATGCATAACACTAAGGGGCAGAAAACGCTGGTGGAAGTTGTGTACAGGCCACCTAACAATAGTAGTGAGGTTGGGGATGGCATTAAACAGGAAATTAGAAATGTGTGCAATAAAGGAACAGTAGTTATAATGGGTGACTTCAATCTACATATAGATTGGGTGAAGCAAATTGGTAAGGGTGCTGAGGAAGAGGATTTCTTGGAATGTATGCGGGATGGTTTTCTGAACCAACATGTCAAGGAACCAACTAGAGAGCACGCCATTCTAGATTGGGTATTGAGCAATGAGGAAGTGTTAGTTAGCAAACTTGTCATGCGAGGCCCCTTGGGTAAGAGTGACCATAATATGGTGGAATTCTTCATTAAGATGGAGAGTGACATAGTTAATTCAGAAACAAAGGTTCTGAACTTAAAGAAGGGTAACTTTAAAGGTATGAGATGTGAATTAGCTAAGATAGACTGGCAAATGATACTTAAAGGGTTGACGGTGGATATGCAATGGCCAGCATTTAAAGATCGCATGGATGAACTACAACAATTGTTTATCCCAGTTTGGCAAAAGAATAAATCAGGGAAGGTAGTGCACCCGTGGCTGGCAAGGGAAATTAGGGATAGTATCAAGTCCAAAGAAGAAACATATAAATTAGCAAAAAAAGGCGGCACACCTGAGGACTGGGAGAAATTCAGAGACCAGCAGAGGAGGACGAAGGGCTTAATTAAGAAGGGGAAAAAAGATTATGAGAGAAAGCTGGCAGGGAACATAAAAACTGACTGTAAAAGCTTTTATAGATACGTGAAAAGAAAAAGATTGGTCAAGACAAATGTAGGTCCCTTACAGTCAGAAACAGGTGAATTGATCATAGGGAACAAGGACATGGCAGACCAATTGAATAACTACTTTGGTTCTGTCTTCACTAACGGGGACATAAATAATCTTCTGGAAATAGTAGGGGACCGAAGGTCTAGTGAGATGGAGGAACTGAGGGAAATACATGTTAGTAGGGAAGTGGTGTTAAGTAAATTGAAGGGATTAAAGGCAGATAAATCCTCAGGGCCAGATGGTCTGCATCCCAAAGTGCTTAAGGAAGTAGCCCAAGAAATAGTGGATGCATTAGTGATAATTTTTCAAAACTCCTTAGATTCTGGATTAGTTCCTGAGGATTGGAGGGTGGCTAATGTAACCCCACTTTTTAAAAAAGGAGGGAGAGAGAAACCAGGTGAGTCTGACATTGGTGGTGGGGAAAATGCTAGAGTCGGTTATCAAAGATGTGATAACAGCACATTTGGAAAGCGGTGAAATCATCGGACTAAGTCAGCGTGGATTTGTGAAAGGAAAATCATGTCTGACAAATCTCATAGAATTTTTTGAAGATGTAACTAGTAGTGTGGATAGGGGAGAGCCTGTGGATGTGGTATATTTAGATTTTCAAAAGGCTTTTGACAAGGTCCCACACAGGAGATTAGTGTGCAAACTTCAAGCACACGGTATTGCGGGTATGGTATTGATGTGGATAAAGAATTGGTTGGCAGACAGGAAGCAAAGAGTGGGAGTAAACGGGACATTTTCAGAATGGCAGGCAGTGACTAGTGGGGTACCGCAAGACTCAGTGCTGGGACCCCAGTTGTTTACAATATATATTAATGATTTAGACGAGGGAATTAAATGCAGCATCTCCAAGTTTGCGGATGACACGAAGCTAGGCTGTGGTGTTAACTGTGAGGAGGATGCTAAAAGGATGCAGGGTGACTTGGATAGGTTAGGTGAGTGGGCAAATTCATGGCAGATGCAATTTAATGTGGATAAATGTGAGGTTATCCACTTTGGTTGGAAGAACAGGAAAACAGATTATTATCTGAACGGTGGCCAGTTAGGAAAATGGGAGATGCAACGAGACCTGGGTGTCATTGTACACCAGTCATTGAAGGTGGACATGCAGGTACAGCAGGCGGTGAAAAAGGCAAATGGTATGTTGACATTCATAGCAAAAGGATTTGAGTACAGGAGCAGGGAGGTTCTACTGCAGTTGTACAAGGCCTTGGTGAGACCGCACCTAGAATATTGTGTGCAGTTTTGGTCCCCTAATCTGAGGAAAGACATTTTTGTCATAGAGGGAGTACAGAGAAGGTTCACCAGATTGATTCCTGGGATGGCAGGACTTTCATATGAAGAAAGACTGGATCGACTAGGCTTATACTCACTGGAATTTAGAAGATTGAGGGGGGATCTTATTGAAACGTATAAAATTCTAAAGGGATTGGACAGGCTAGATGCAGGAAGATTGTTTCCAATGTTGGGGAAGTCCTGAACGAGGGATTACAGTTTAAGGATAATGGGGAAGCCTTTTAGGACCGAGATGAGGAAAAACTTCTTCACACAAAGAGTGGTGAATCTGTGGAATTCTCTGCCACAGGAAACAGTTGAGGTTGGTTCATTGACTATATTTAAGAGGAAGTTAGATATGGCCCTTGTGGCTAAAGGGATCAGAGGGTATGGAGAGAAAACAGGTACAGGGTTCTGAGTTGGATGATCAGCCATGATCATACTGAACGGCAGTGCAGGCTTGAAGGGCCGAATGGCCTATTCCTGCACCTATTTTCTATGTTTCTATGATTTGTTTGGCATGACTGACCCTACCAAGAGCCAAAGCACAAAGCCCTGACTCCAGCCAACATAGCTCTCCAGGTCATTGAGACACACAATCCTCCAAACCCTATGTTGAGTTTGTGGTCCTCTTGGAGGTGTAGAATATTAAAGAGTCAGAAAAATCCATTCCAATGGCATTGACACGTTACACATTTTGCAGGTGAGTATCTTGTTGAGGTATGGGGTGTAAGTACTCCGTGGGATGTTGAAGAAAGAGGGTGCTGGTGATCTGTGCCATCGCAAGTTTAGGACCATTGCTGAAAAGTATATGGACAAATGATGCAGTAACCAACACTGTGGTTCAAAGAGCAAAATGGATGGGAAGATACTTTAGAAGAAAGATGTTGGAATTATGCACCAAATGCAATGAAAAGTATATCTTGTGTACTGTATTTGAGTGTAAGGATGTTGCTGTGGCTGCTGTATGCCTCCTCGAACACCCTCTGAGATTCTACCGACAAAGGTAAAAGTCTGGTTGTTCAAATCCGGGCTTCGATTTCATTTCAGATTCATTGCTTTGTGACTCTAGCTTGAAAAGCCACGAGCATATTTCGTGAAATGTGTATTTTAGATCTATGGGTGCACTGATGCTGAGCATAGGCTAATCAATAAGTATTTAATTAAAGCTGTGTATATAAAGGAAGAGTCACTTGTAATCTGCTTGGAGTGATACCACTTCCTGTCTGGGCTTTGAAAGCTGTGCAATTTTGAAGGTAGCATTCCTCATCTCGCGTGGCCTTCGGCCTTCGCGTGGAGGTGGTGTTCATGGGCTGTCCAAAAATTTAATTTAAATTTATTTATTTTAAAATAAATTTTAAAATTTAATTATTTTAAATAAATTTTAAAATTTAATTAAAAGAATTAATATTAATAATATTAATTAATTAAATAACTTTTTTGTTACTTTTGATTTCCAGAGAGATTAAAATTAGTTATTAAAATAAAACTCACATCTTGTTCATTCAGAAGAGGGATATTTCCAGTCCACTGAAGTTGACAAATCGCCCTCTCCCTTCTTAACACACACACACTCACACATGCACACGCACACACAAAATCACTTTACAAATTGTAGGGAATCCCAGGATGTTAGAGAGGGGCAGGTCCCTCTAACATACTGTGGCGAGCATTTGGTCCATGATGACAGACGAGCAAAGTGTGGTTAACTCAGCAGCTGTTTTTATTGCGATACACACAAAACCAGACCAGGCGCTATGACACAGGGAGAGAATCAGTCACATACAGAAAGGGGTGGTAATTATCACACACCCTGGTTATGGTCAGGGAGAACCGCAAACACATGCAAAAATGTAACACTAAATGAACTTGAACATCCTACCATAATTCCACAGAAGCATTTTACCACAAGAACAATAAATAGCGCTGGTAATTAGGAAATCTGGGGCAGGCCATTGACCATACCCTCCCCCTGGAGCACCACAATACTGTGAATGGTAAAAGGGAAGAAGCTGTTCCTGAAATGTCAAGTGTTCATCTTTAGGCTCCTGTGCGCTCCTCCCTGATGGTAGCATTGAGACGAGGGCACGACCTGGTTGCCATGGTCCTAAATGATAGATACCACCTTCTTGAGGAATCACCTTTTGAAGACATCCTTGATGTTGTGGAGGGTTGTGCCTGTGATGGAGCTGGCTGAGTTTGTAGCCTCTTATAATCCTTTGCATTGGAGCCTCCATGCCAAATGCTGATGCTCTCCACAGTATATCTGTGGAAATTTCTCGAGCCTTTTGTGATGTACTAAATCTCTACAAACTCCTAATGAACTATAGCCACTGGGATGCCTTCCTCGTGATTGCATTAATATGTTGGGTCCAGGATGGATCTTCTGAGATGTTGATGCCCACAAACTTGAAACTGCTCATCCTTTCCACAGCTGACCCCTTGATGAGGATTAGTGCGTACTCCCTCGACATCCCCTTCCTCAAGTCCACCCTCTTGACTCTCAATACAGGGGCCCCTCAGGGCTGCGTACTGAGTCCCCTCTTTTACTCCCTGTATACCCATGACTGCGTCGCCACCCACAGCTCCAATCTGCTAATTAAAATAGCCGACGACACTGCATCGATTGGCCTTATCTCAAACAATAACAAGGTGGCCTACAGGGAACAAGTCATCACCCTGACACAGTGGTATCAAGAAAACAACCTCCCCCTCAATGTCGCAAAAACAAAGGAGCTGGTTGTGGACTACAGGAGGAATGGAGACGGGCTAACCCCTATTGACATCAATGGATCTGGAGTTCAGAGGGTAAACAGCTTTACTGAGACCCTCACAACAGTGCCTCTTCCTCCTCAGACAGTTGAGGAAGTTTGGTATGGGCCCCCAAATCCTAAGAACTTTCTACAGGGGCACAATTGAGAGCATCCTGACTGGCTGCATCACTGCCTGGTATGGGAACTGTATCTCCCTTAATCACAGGACTCTGCAGAGGGTGGTGCGGACAGCCCAGCGTATCTGTAGTTGTGAACTTCCCATGATTCAGGACATTTACAAGGACAGGTGTGTAAAAAGGGCCCGTAGGATCACTGGGGACCCAAGTCACCCCAACCACAATCTATTCCAGCTGCTATCATCCGGGAAACAATACCGCAGCATAAAAGCCAGGACCAACAGGCTCCAGGACAGCTTCTTCCACCAGGCCATCAGACTGATGAACTCACGCTGATTTGTGTGTACTCTATATTACATTGACTGTTCTACTTACTATAAATGACTATGATTGCACATTGCACATTTAGACAGAGATGTAACATAAAGATTTTTACTCCTCGTGTATGTGAAGGATGTAAGAATTAAAGTCAATTCAATTCAGTAAGTTCTTAGCTCTTACTGATGTTGAGTCCAAGGTTATTTTTCGAAACCATTCAACCAGCCATTTGATTTCACTCAGTCCTCACTAAGTAAGAAAGAGGACGACGAGGGAACACACACCAGTCCTCATTGAGGGATCAGAAGTGGAAAGGGTGAGCAATCTCAAGTTCCTGGGTGTCAACAGCTCTGAGGATTTATCCTGGACCCCACATAACAATGCAGCTACAAAAAAGGCAGGGCAGTGGTTATATCTCCTAATGAAATACAGTGAGAAGGCAAACTGGAACTGAAGTCCACAAGGTTTGCTCTGCCTTCTTAGCCTGTTGCTCTATCCTGTATGAGTGGCCCTTCATCACTGTATATTCTGGCCACTAGTTCACGCTACAAGATCTGCACCCCTGCTGGTCCCCTGCCCCTTCCCTTTCGGTTCTGTTTGCGCTCCACACTGCAACGTCTACACCCCTTTTGACAATCCAGTCCGGATCATCCTTCTGCTTCCGGACTAATATCCGCCCTCTGCTACCACATTCCCCTACACAGTTTACTCTCCTTCCAGCTAGTTGTACATTCCTGGGTTAGTAGCCCTGAGGCTCTGCCCTTGTTCACCCCACATGATCTGCTAGGCCGTCACCCTTGTAGGTCCACCCAAGATACTCCTTGTCCTCTCTGTGAGCTACTTTGACATAATATAGGAATAATACTAGCAAGTTATTCCAATAATTGAAAAGGTTGGGTGCAGGCAGCAGGGCCCAAGCCCAAGAGAGAGGAACGGGCCTATGTTTGGCCATATACCGAAGCAGACTTGGGGCCGAATTCAAGTGGCAGGGCCTTGGGTACAAGAATGAGGAACAAGCCGATGGTTGACCAATTTAAATGCCAGGCCAGATTGAAAAGTCAGCGTGTTGGGGCCTGAGGCAAGGGTCGGGCTGGTGTTCAGCTCGCTGGTCCCCGAAGTTTACTCGTCTCTGCGCTGATCGGAGGCTGTGGCCTGCAACTAGCGGGCTCCTGGACTAGCCGTAGTGATGAACTGGCTTCATGGCTGTGGACTCACTTTCGTGAACTTTAGTTCTGTGTGTTATTTGTTTACTTTTTAAATGTTTGCATGTTGTTTTGGGCATGTTGGGCGTTGATGGTCTTTTTTTTTAATAGGTTCTATAGCGTTTCTTTGTTTTGTGGCTGCTTGTAAGTAGATGAATCTCAAGGCTGTATATCATAGGTGTCAAAATTAAGGCCCGCGGGCCATATCCAGCCCAGTGTACAGTTATATCCAGCCCGCGAGATCATTTTAGATAGATCTATTATTTTAATTATTAATGGCCCGGCGATATGAAGCCTATGATTTTAAGTTAATACCAATCATAAAAATAATGCTTGCTCAGCAGTCTTCTTCATAAGAAACGGAATTTGTGAAGTGAAACACTTTGTAGTTATAGCAGAGACTGAGACACATGAGAACAGGCTGAAAAAACGGAGGCAATGAAAGCTGTGTTCGCCCGCGCCCGACTGATCCGGCCCGCATGAAGCTGCATTTTGCCCAATCCGGCCCGTGACCTAAAATGAGTTTGACACCCCTGCTGTATATAGTACACATACCTTGATAATGAATGTACTTTGAACTGCACACTGGAGTTGCATCTCATGCACACACCTGAACAAAGATTCATCTCCACATTGCCAGTGGCTTCAATTATCGCATTTTCAATTCTCAGACTCACCATGTTCTTTCAGTGAGAAAATTATCAACATCAGTCATACAGCAGTGCACAGATGTGTCAGATAGGCCACCGACATGTAGTTCACAATATCTGAACTGTGCATCCTCCGCTGAAGACATAGGAGCAGTATTAGGCCATTCAACCCATCAAGTCTGCCCTACCATTTGATCATGGCTGATTTATTTTCCTTGTTAACCCGTTCTCCTGCCTTCTCCACAAAACCTGTGATGCCCTTACAAATCAAGAACCTATCGACCTGTGCTTTAAATATAACCAATGACTTGGCCTCCACAGCCATGTGTGGCATCGAATTCCACAGACTGACCATGCTCTAGCTTAAGAAATTCCTCCTCATCTCTACTGTAAAGGCTTATTCTTCTATTCTGAGCTGTGCCCTCTGGTCCTTGAACTCTCCCACTATTGGAAGCATATTCTGCATGTCCATTCTCTCTAGACCTTTTTAATATTTGGCAGGTTTGATTGAGGTCCTGCTTCATTCTACAGTGAATACGTGCTAAGAGCCATCAAACACTCCTTATAAGTTAACCTTTTAATTCCTAGCATCAATCTCATTAACCTCCTGTGGACTCTCTCTAATGCATTGTTTTATAGATATGGAGATCTAAACTGCTCGCAATACTCCAAGTGTGGTCTGACCAATACCTCATAAAGCCTCAGCATGTCATCCTTGCGTTTATATTTCTATTCTAGTCCTGTTTTATATGCTAGTCCTCTGGAAATGAATGCTAATGTTGCATTTGCATTCCTTACAACCAATTCAACCAGCAAATTAAACTTCATGGAATCCCAATTTGTGTGTGATTAACTGAACAAGCATCATCCAAGTTTCTGGATATTTGTTTATTGAGATGCAGCACAGAATGGGCCCTCCTCTGCACCTCCCAGCAACCCACACGGTCACGGGGGGAACATGAAAACTTCTTACAGACTACGGCGGGAATTGAACCCAAATCACCTGTATTGTAAAGCATTGTGCTAACCGCTATGCTTGATGTTGGCAAGGTTGTTTTATGGGCTGTTGTTTTACAATAACATGAGGCGGCATGGTAGAGCAGTGGTTAGTACAGTCAACCTGGGTTCAATTCCCAGCACTGCCTGTAAGGAGTTTGTACGTTGTCCCCATGACTGCGTGGGTTTCCTCCACCTTCCAAAGACGTATGGGTTTGTAGGTTCATTGGTCATTGTAAATTGTTCTGTGATTAAGCTGGGGTTAAGTCAGGGGATTGCTGGGCGCCATGGCTCAAAGGGCTGGAGGGGTCTATTCCATGCTGGATCTCAATAAATGAATACCAATGAGATGCTTGTTCCCATTTAATATGGGATTAATAGTTTGTGTATCCCAGAATATGAAACTTAGAAAGAGCAATTTCTTATACATAGCGTAGGATTGTAAGCTGGCTGTGTTAGAGCACACTTGTCATCATGGCATGATGGTCACCACTCTTGCTGATGACTCAGAAGGCTCACAAGACTTGAGCAGGAACGTCTTCATTGCATCAACAAGGTAACACTCTGCTATTGGATCCGGAAATCCACCCAGGTGGATTTGCAAAATATCTTGTCTCTATACCAAGGGTTCCAAACATGGGTCCACAGAACACCCCCGCCCCGCTTAATGGCATTGATCCATGGCATAAGAAAGGTTGGGAACCCCTGCTCTATATCAATGAAAAATAGAATGTTCTCCCTTCAGTCCCAGATACAGTTAATGCCTTGTCTTGTTCAACAGTACTCAAAAGAAAATTGCCATCTTGCTGCTTGTGGATGTTTGCCCTTAAACATTATTCTATATTCGTACGTGTTTGTCTTCCTTTACGATGTGCTCAACAGTTTCTGACTCTACATTTCTGACATTCAAAGACATGAGAAATCTTTCCAATCTCTGTCCTGAAGATGGTGGGGAACTTGGCAATGGGAGCAGAGTTCAATTTAGGGCTATTAAGATAAAGAAGTTTTCTTTTGGGCAGGCTCCTTGGCTAAACGAGGTGTTCTGCAGGCTGAATTAGCAGTGCATAGCTTGAAAGAGAGTTTCTATGCAATAAGGTTCATCCATCATCATCGATATGCAATATAGCTGTTTTGTATAGCTGATGGCATTCAGCCTTCAGGGTTCCTCCTGCCTTTTCACTCCTAGTGATGTGTGCTGGTATTTGATAACCAGCCTCGATGGACATGACGTTGAGTAGATTATTTGCCCTGAAGAGTGTGCACTGTGCATTTGTTCATAGTCAGTTCTCTTAAAACTAAAGAATGATCCAACAGTCATACTGCTAGGTTATTAGCAAAGATGGAAAGGGCAGACAGGATGACAAGGAAATAAACTAATGAAGTCATTCAGCTCATTTTACTGCAGGCTAATGCATCACTCTCTTCATTGAATAAATATTACTCAGAAAATCAATATAAATCTGGACCACGAGGAATTCTGCAGATGCTGGAAATCCAAAGCAACCCACACAAAGTGCAGGAAGAAATCAGCAGCTCAGGCAGCATCTATAGAAAAGAGTAAACAGTCAATGTTTCAGGCCAAGATCCTTCATCAGGACTGATTAAATCTGAGCCTGTACTCATTAGAGTTTAGAAGAATGGTGAGGGGGGGAATCTTATTGAAACCTAAAGGTTCTATGGTTCATTTTATTATGAAAGTATTATATGGTGTACAACTCTGAGACTCTTCTTCTCCAGATAGCCACAAAACAAACAATGCAAATCAGTGCAAAGAGAAACAGCAAACCCCATTCGTCCTGCACAAAAAAAAACAGCAACACGACCATCAACCACCCCTCAAACCCCCTCCTCCCGCACAAAATGCAACAAGAACATTGGTCCCCAAATCTCCCTCCCCTGCACAAAAAAATAACAAAAACGCAACAAGAACATTGACCCCAAAACCCGCCCTCCCCCAACAACAACTGACCCTCTTGACCATGTCTGCATGCTTTTTATGCATTGAGTTGCTGCCAAATGATTGGCTGATTTGATATTTGCATTAACGAGCATTAGGTACAGATGTACCTAATGAAGTGGCCACTGACGATATGTCATAGAGCCAGTAGTTTCAATTACTTTCATCCCGGCTGACATTAGTTTTGTGTTCAGCTATTTAAAGCTTGCTTTGTTTCACAGTCATTTATTCACTTGGCTTCACTACCTCTGAACTTTTGGAATATAAGCCAGTTCAGCTCTTCTCAAAGACAAGTGAATGCAGCCATCTGCCTGTGTTTGAACAGTCTCTCTCTCTTTCTAGCTCAATTATGCTCAATTAGCTCAATTGGGTCTTGGGCAAGGTTTAATCAATGCTGCTTATAGGTTGGACTCTGAAGTTCATGTTATGATGTGTATCTGGTTACTTCTTTTGAAATTGCTACCTTGTGCAATTTGTATTGGGGCGGACTGGCTGTGCAGCGTGCAGTTAACAAAGGACACAGCACTAAATTAAACTGAACTGAGCTGAACTTAATATTCATAGACTATTTCAATGACTTTGTGGTTTGATGTTTTACCATTTGCATGATTTTTTTTCTGCACATTGGGTGCTGGATGTTTTTCTTTGAATGGGTTCCATGATGTTTCTTTGTTTCATGGCTCTCTGTGGGAAGATGAATCTCAAGGTTGAATACTGCATACATACTTTGATTAATTAATATACTTGGAATCTTTGGGCAGATTGTGTATTATCTACAGGGGGCTCTAGTTAATTAGGCCATATTTTGAGCCAATTAAGCAACTGCCCCAATTAGTTTCATGGAAATAGTTAAAAGGCATAACAAAGGCAAACTAGCCTTTAACTGAGTAACAAATTATGAATTTAAATGAAATACAGAACAAATTAGAACACTATCAATACTTCCACAGTACTATAAAACTATGTATTAGTTCCTAATAGTTATTAACAGAGGAATTCATCTGCTGTGTTCTTTTGATTGACTGTAAATGATCAAAATTAGCACAGACAATGTACTTCCTTCATTTCCTTTCTGCATAAAGTCAAAATTTAAAAAAACAAGATTAATCAAAAATCGCTGCTTTTTGAATCAACCTCCATTGGCCCAAGTGGATAACGTAAAACATGCACACGCTTTTAATGCTATTTAAAAACTGTTCGCTCTGTAATCTCTGACAGCTGTTCCTGACGTCTCCAAGCCTAAATGCTTGAAACCAAGCAAGACATTTCTGAATTGTCATACTGTTCATTTCTCAGCAACTATAAGTGACAAAAATCACTGCATTTTGAACACAAACACAGCCAACTAGCGCAACTTAAAACTAATCGCTCTAAACATGGTGTAGTGTCTAACAGCCACAGGATGTGCACACAGCTGATATCTGTTTGGCAACAGTCCCCTGTCCCAATTAAGAGGCATAATGTCCCAAATAAATGAAGGGAGTCCCAGCTATTTTAGTGATTTTGTTCTTTTGTTCTTTGAGAGTTGTTTCAAATAACCTGCTGCCCCAATGGCGCAATTAACTGGAACCCACAGTAGTTCTTTTTGCATTAGATTTAAGTGGTGCATGTGGCTTTATAACCTTCTGCAGAACTGAATGCAATGGCTTTCCTTGCTTTGGTAATAAACGCACCCATACATGATAGCAATAATAAATATAGTACCCATAATGACATCTCTGTCAGTGTATAAGATGTCCAATTAGCATTACAGATATTCCAATATCCTACAAGTGATTCTGCAACATTCTTTGACAACATTGCTTCCTGTTAACATTAATCCTGAGGCAGCTCATAAGCTAAAGTAGATTTTTATCCTTTCACTGTAATGTCTTTTTGGCTTTCGTCCACATAATTGTACTTCCCACAGAGACCTGACGAGTCCTCAATAATCTCAGTAAACTCCACTTTTTGAGAACTCATGCCATAACATTATAAGGCATAGGAACAGAGTTAGGACATTCAGCCCTTAGAGTCTGTTCTACTGTTCCATCGTGGCTGATTTATTACCCTTCTCAACCCCATTCTCCTGCCTTCTTGTCTTAACCTTTGATATCCTTACTAAATAAGAAGTTTTCAACCTCCGCTTTAAACATACCCAATGATTTCACAGCCATTGTGTATGCCTGTACAGCTGTTTATGGCATTGAGTTGCACAGACTTGCCACACTCTGACTAAAGAAATTTCTCCTCAACTCTGTTCTAAAGGGACCCCCAATTTATTCTGAGGCTGTGCTCTCCTGTCTTAGGAAACATCCTCTCCACACCCACACTAACTAGGCCTTTCAATGTTCAATGCCAGCCCAAAAGGAAGATCAAGCCTTGCAGACTTTGAGGATAGTCTATCACGCAAGAGTGGCTCGAGCTGATTTTGTCCCTCTTTGGTTTGCTGCAGCACTTACAGGGCCAACAGCGCCAGGGGATCGTGAGAGTTATTTATCTTTTATTTATTGAGATGCAACACGAGATAAGCCTAATGGGTCCTTCGAGACATACCGCCCAGCAATTCCCTGATTTAATCCCAGCCTAATCACCAAGACAATTGACAATGACCAACTAACCTATCAATCGGTACGCTTTGGACTGTGGAAAGAAACCAGAGAACCTGAAGGAAGACCCACGTAGTCATGGGGAGAGCATACATACTCCTTACAGGTAGCAGCGAGAATTGAACCCGGGTCGCCAGTAAAGCATCGTGCTAACCACTACACTACTGGATCGCCCGAGCTATGATAAAAGACTCAACCCAGTTAGGCCCAAGCACAATTGTACCTCATGTTGTTCAGAACAGTCTGCAATAAAGCAGATTTCAAGTCAGAACCCGAATGCACGTGCTAGTTGCAAAATAGGTAAGAGTGTTTCTGACTTGGACCACCAGAATCCACCAGACCCAAGGATGTCAGCATCAATGGATTGAGTTCAAGAGTCACACGGTAATGGTGCAGCTCTATAAAGCTCCAGTTAGACCACACTTGAAGTACTGTGTTCAGTTCCAGTCACCACATTATAGGAAGGATGAGGAGGCTTCTTAGTGTAATTCACAATTTTTATTATTATGTATTGCAATGTACTGCTGCCGCATAACAACAAATTTTACAACATATGCCAGTGATATTAAACCTGAATCTGATCGAGTCTGGCCCAACATTTACTAAGAACACGGCTGATCTGATTGTGGCCCCCAACTCTACATTCTACATTGTGATCCCCCAACTCTATCTACCTTTGATAAACTTCCACCCCTGTACATATTGTATCTATCTACCCCTCCCACTCCAGTCATTCTCTCTTCCCCTGTCCCATCAGGCAGAAGGAACAAGAGCTTGAGACACCTACTAACAGGGTCAAGAATAGTTTCTATATCAATGTTATCAGACTCTTGAACGGTCCTCTCTCATGCTAAAGTTCAAAGTACATTTATTATCAAAGTATGTATAAATTATACAACATTGAGATTTATCTCCATATAGGCAGCCACAAAACAAGAAACCCAGAAGAATCCATTAAAAAGAGACCAACAAATACCCAATGCGCAGAGAGGGGAAAAAAAACCCACAAATTGTGCAAACAATAACAGCAAGCAACAGCGTTCAGAACGAAAGTGAGTCCAGAGACATGAAGCACGGAGCAGGACCACAGCCTCTGCCTCAGTTCATCACACTTTGGAGCAAATTGTCACAGAGCTAAAGAAGGTGTCCCGATCCACCTCATCGTGATGGCACTTTATTTGCCCTCCTGCTTTGCACTCTTTCTATGGCCCCAGCATTGTAATCTACATTCTGTTTTTTATACTACCTTGATATATTTATGTACGGCATGTAACGTTCCATCTGGATGACATGCAGATAAAAGCTTTACACTGCATCCCAGTGATGTACAGACAGTGATAAGCCAATTACCAGAACCAAGTCTTCAAAAGGCTTGGCTTCCATTACCTATTGAAGAGCAAGTTCCAATGTGCACCAAGAGTAAAATTCTCACCTTCTCTCCATTTTCAATTCATTTTTAGACTCCTAGTGACTCCTAGATCTAGAACCTCCCTCAAGAGGAAGCGGCTTGGTATGGCAACTGTTCTACATTGACTGCAATAAACTGCAGAGAGTTGTGAACACAGCTCAGCACTTCACCGTCCAGCCCCCCTCCACCCCACCATGGACTCTGTACTTCTCACTGCCTCAGTAACCCAGGCAGCAAATTCAAAGACCCCCACCACCCTGGACATTCTCTCTTCTCCCCTCCTGTCTGAATGGGCAGAAGGTACAAAAGCCTGATAGCACATATGACCAGGCTCAAGGACAACTTCTTACCCCTTTGTTTCAAGAGTATTGAATAGCTCCACGATAAGATAGACTCTTGATCTCACAATCTACCTCATTATGATCTTTCTCCTCATTGTCTACCTGCATTTTAATTTCCCTATGGCTGGTACACATTATTCTGCATTGTGTTAATATTTTAGCTTGTTCTACCTCAGTGCACTATGTAATGAGTTGATCTGTATGAACAGTATGCAAGATGAGATTTTCACTGTAGCTCACTACATGTCAAAGCAATAAACCATTTCCAGTTCCCATTCTAATTCCAAATGTTCTCTCCACATTATATTGTCAAGACCACTCAGGATCTTGTATGTCTCACAGTGACTGACACAGCGAATGGTAGGGCAAGAACAAAGGGAGCTGGGAATAAATGACATCACAGGTACATTCATTTGTTCGTTCGTTATATGCCGTGTCATATGACATGGGCGATCGTGGTCTTTCCATGAGCATGATTGTTCTTGGGAGATCTTTCTACAGAAGTGGTTTGCCATTGCCTTCTCCTGGACAGTGTCTTTACAAAATGGGTGACCCCAGCCATTATCAATATTCTTCAGAGATTGTATGCCTGGTGTCAGTGGTCACATAACCACTGCTCATTCGACAATTCACCACTTGCCTCCATGGCTTTACTCAATCGGGGCTAATTTGGTGCTGCACCTTGCCGGTTAGCAGCGGGAAGGAAAACCTACACTTCCTTTGGTAGAAATGCATCTCCACCCCCACCATCCCCGCAACACATTGGCCTTCATAAATCAAGACATGTAGTACAGAAGTTGATACATTATGATGAAGTTATACAAGATGTTGGTAAAGCTGAAGTTGAAATATTGTGTGCAGTTCTGGTCACCTACCTACAGGGAAGATATCAATAAGTTTGAGAGAAGACAGAAAAAAAATTACAAGGATGTTGCTGGGAGCTGAGGATCTGAGTTATAGGGAAAGGTTGAATAGGTTAGAACATTTTCCCCTAGAGCATAGGAGAAAGAGAGGAGATTTGATAAGGGTATACAAAATTATGAGGGGTATGGACAGAATGAATGCAGGCAGGCTGTTTCCACTGTGGCTAGGTGAGATTAGACCTAGAGATTATGGGTGTAGGGGGAAAGGAGAAAGATTTAAAGGGAATCTAAGGAGGACCACAACCTTGACATAGTTAGGAGGCTTGCATGCCTCAGTGACCTGGAGAGCTATGTTGGCTGGAGTCAGGGCTTTATGCTTTGGCTCTTGGTAGGGTCACCCATGCCAAACAGGTTAAAATGTAGATAACACGCACAAAATACTAGAGGACCTCAGCAGGTCGGGCAGCATCTATGAAAAAGAGTGAACCTACAATGTTTTGGGCCGTGACCCTTCATTAGGACTGGATAAAGGAGATGAGAAGTCAGAGTAAGAAGTTGGGGGAAGAGATGGAAAAGAACAAGGAAGAAGATGAGAGGTGAAACTGCGAAAGGGGGAGGGGTGAAGTAAAGAGCTGGGAAGTCAGTTGGTGAAAGAGATAAAGGGCTGGAGAACGGGAATCTGATAGGAGAAGACAGAAGGCTGTGGAAGAAAAGGAAGAGGGAGAAACACCAGAGGGAGGTGATGAGTAGGTGAAGAGATACAGTGGGAGCAATTACCAGAAGTTTCAAGAAATGGATGTTCATGTTGGAGGCTACCTAGACGGAATGTAAGGTGTTGCTCTTCTAGCCTGGATGTGGTCTCATCGTGGCCATAGACTGACATGTTGGGATGGGGATGGGAAGTAGAATTGAAATTAGTGGCCACTGGGAGATTTTGCTTTTTCTGGTGATTGTTGAAGTGGTCTCCCAGTCTACCTCGGGTCTCATGTAAAGGCCAGGTTAAGACTCGTCCACTGATCCTCCAGGTTTGGGGATTCAGCTCAGATCGAATTACCCCAAGTGGTAAAACAAATTTGTTATGGAAACAGCAATGAGGAATCATCCTTCATCTGAATATGATGGTATTCCTGAGTCTCCACCCAGGACTTGCATGACTGACAGTTGTGAAAACCACGCTACAGGCAGGAAGAAGGAAGGAACGAAGCCCTGAACACCACCAGAGATGGAGGATCTTCTTTGCTGCCCTAAGCACAAGCAGCATAATGGGCAGAAGAGCCTGAGGGAGATCTTGTTCACTGAGAGGATGTTGTGAGTGTGGAACAAGCTGCCAGTGGAACTGCTAGGTGTGAGTTCAGTTGTAAAAATTAAAAGCAGTTTGGATAGTTACATGGATGAGAGTGTAACATGTGATCCAGCTGTAGGTAGATGGGACGAGGCAGAAGACCAGGGCAACATGGGCTGAAGGACAAACACGAGGAAATCTGCAGACGCTGGAAATTCAAACAACACACACAAAATGCTGGTGGAACACAGCAGGCCAGGCAGCATCTATAGGAGAAGCACTGTCGACATTTCAGGCCGAGACCCTCCGTCAGGACTAGCCGAAAGGAAAGATAGTAAGAGATTTGAAAGTAGTTGGTGTCGGCCCGAAACGTCAACAGTGCTTCTCCTATAGATACTGCCTGGCCTGCTGTGTTCCACCCAGCATTTTGTATGGGCTGAAGGGCCTGTTTCTGTGCTGCAGTTGTTATGTACAGTTCAACTAGGTCTTCTGATATACAGTAACAAACTGCAACAAGTTCAGAGTGGATCAAATTATATGTGCATTTATTACTTGCAAGGGAAGGTCTACCTCCATACGTTAAATCGTTGGAAAGTAGCTTAGAACAAACCATTTTTGGACTTTTACAGAGATCAATAATTCATCAACTTCATGACTTTGAGTTTGTTCCATCCCATAATGGCATTCCTTCCTTATCTGGATCTGTGCATCTGTTCTTTCAATTAGCCCATTTCTCTTTTGAGGCTCCTCTGCCCATGACAACTGTGCCCTGTTTTTCTCTGTTGACAAGACACGAACATCCATAACGATACATCCAGATATAAAACACACCCTGCTTGCAAGCTGAACACTTGGAACAAACCAACAGAGCACTCTGGGATCACACAGGTTCCATTTTGTCACATTTCATTTGACAAAGGTTATAAATTCATAAAGTCTTCAGGGTTACAAATATATTTCCACATAGTTCTAAGTGATTCCTCTAGATGAGTAAACATTCAAAACTACTTCCAATGTATTTTATGCCTTGATGTAGTTCCCTTGTGGTTTCTGGCAGCAGCAGCCTGTGAGACACTATCACTGTACAAAAAAATGAAGTCAGTGAAGGGAGATAAGATTCAATGTCATGCTTTACAAGCTAGTGATATATGATCACATGCATGTTATACAAGGTATACTTATGCTCAAACTATCTCTGACAGAAAGTTTGACATCTTGAGTAGCACATTGAATAAAACATTAAAATTACCTGTGGCGAAATGGAGGAAATTGCTCACATTTTTTTTTGAATAAGACTGTGTCGAGAGAGTTCACCATGCTTTTGAAGGCTAAGCTGACTTTATTAGTTATTGTGAAAAAGAGATGAAATAAAAGCAACCGAACTAAGGGATGTTAAATAAATGTTATTGAGTAGGTAAATCTCCTTTGAAAAGTGGAATTTAATGCTTTGTGTCCAGAAGAATGATGTGTAATTGTTGCTCACAGGTTTTATTACAAAACTTATGTTAAAATTATACCATGATAATGGCTGGGCTTCCTCAGCCGCCAGCTGCAGCTTTTTCTAATTTACACCAAGGTCTGTTCTGTCTACTGCTCTGCGGCTGGCAAGATTGAGGTTTCCTGATGAGATGTTTACCCTGGGGCTTCGAAGGACATGTCATGGTGTATCATTGCCTGTAGGGGTGGTGATGAGTCAATCAGAGTCTGCAAAAGGATGGTAGATCAGTGCCCAAGGGAGAATCATTTCAATGATGTGGGGACAGAAGGCAGTAGGATTAATACAGACACATACACTCAGGGGCCACTTTATCAGATACCTCTTGTACAAAATTAATTGGCCACTGAGAGTGTACTTATGGCCCTCTGCTGCCATAGTCCAACCGCTTCAAGGTTCGATATGTTGTGTATTCAGAGATGCTCTTCTGCACAGCACTGTTGTAATGTGTGGTTATTTAAGCTACTGTCACCTTCCTGTCAGCTTGAACCAGTCAGGCTATTCTCTTCCGACCTCTCTCATTAACAAGGTATTTTTCGCACAAAACTGCTGCTCACTGGATGTTTTGCTTGTTCTTCGCACCATTCTCTATAAACTCTAGAGACTGTTGTGCAGTTTCTAAAAACCTCAAACAACCCTGTCTGGCACCAACAATCATTCCACAGTCAAAGTCATATTTCTTCCTCATTCCGATGTTTGGTCTGAACAATAACTGAAACTCTTGACCGTGTCTCCATTCTTTTAGGCATCGAGTTGCTGGCACATGATTGGCTAATTAGATATTTGTTTTAATGAGTAGCCATATGGGTGTACCTAATAAAGTGGCCATTTAGTGCACGGAGATGATGGAGAATCATGATTTGAACTGTTTTCTAGGAACACGTATATCCTATTTTCCCCTGTAATGTGGCAGCTAAATAACTGAAAGAATTTCGGTGGGTAAGAAATTCTTCCAGGCTGAGAAAGCCTTGTTAAGGTGCAAAGGTCTGTAGTAGCTTTGTATGGGAGACCAAAGCAGTAAAGTTGTATTTTTCAGTAACATGCCAATTCTGCGATACTGCTAACGACATAAATCCCACTGAAAATTAACTGTTACATCGGAGGAGTCTCTTTATTTCCGTATGGCAGTTACTTATGGTATTATATTTCAGAAGAAAATATTTTATTAATGTGCCCTTCTGTTATGAAGGCCTGGGACATATCTTTTGCCCCATTATTGGCATATTGTTGAATGATTTGCTAGTATTATTGGATGGATTCTTGATCTCACTGTCTACCTCATTATGATCTGGCATTTTACCATTTACCTGCACTGCACTTCCTCTGAGGTTGCAGTGAAAGTGAGTCCATTTTTTTGGGAATATTTCAATGACGAGGTAAATAAAGTTGAGTGAAGTTATTCCCTTAGTTCGAGAGCCTGAAGTTGAGGGGGAGAAATTGTTCTTAAACCTGGTGGTGTGAGTCCTGAGGCTCCTGTACCTTCTTCCTGATGGCTTTCCTGCAACAGTGTTTCATGTATATATGCTCAGTGGTTGGGAGGGCTTCATCCCTAATGTACTGGGCCACATATACTATTTTTTGTAGGATTTCCCATTCAGTGATATTGGTGTTTCATACTCTCACTACTCATCTACAGAAGTTTGTCAGAGTTTTAGGTATCATGCTGAACATTGGCAAACTCATAACGAAGTAGAGGCACTGCCGTGCTTTCTTGGTAATTGCATTTATGCGCTGGGCCCAGGACAGGTCCTCTGAAATAGTAACACTGAGGAATTTAAATTTGCTCATCCTCGCCACCCCTGATCCTCTGATGAGGAGTGGCTCAGGGACCTCTGGTTTCCTTCTCCTGAAGTCTGTAATCAGCTCCTTGGTCTTGCTGATATTAAGTGAGAGGTCGCCACTCACCCTTTTAAACTCCCAACAGATACAGACTTGGCCTGTCCAGCTTTTCTTTTCAGACAAACCATCCTGTGTTGAACTTTGAAAGGCATAGAGTGGATGTGGAGATGGTGTTTCCAGTAGTCTAAGACCAGAGAGCAATTCCCTCAGATTGGAAGGGCATCCCTTTAGAACAGAGATGAGGAGGAATTTTTCTGGCTAGAGAGTGGTGAATGTGTGGAATTAATTGCCACAGCTGGCTGTGAAAACCAAGTCACTGGGTATATTTAAAGCAAAGGCTGATTAGATCTTGATTAGTAAGGGTGTCAAAGGTTATAAGAAGACGAAAGAAAAAAAGAAGTTGAAATAAATCAGCCATGATGGGATGGTGGAGCAGCCTCAATGGGCCTAATGGCCTAATACTGCTCCTATATCTTATACTCTAGCATCTCCTTGGTATCTTTTTTTAAAACCCTACCTTTCTATCTATCTCAAACAAGAGAAGATCTGCAGATGCTGGAAATCCAAGCAGCGCACACAAAATGCTGGAGGAACTCAGCAGGCCAGGCAGCATCTATGGAAAAGGGTCAATGTTTCGGGCCAAGACCCTTCAGCTTGAACCAGTCTGGCAATTCTCCTCTGACCTCTCTCATCAACAAGGCATTTTCACCCAGAGAACAGCTGCTCACTGGACGTTTTTTGTTTTTTGCATCATGTAAACTGTCGTGCTGAAGAGTCTTGGCCCAAAATGTTGACTGTTCCATAGAAGCTCCCTGGCCTGCTGAATTCCTCCAGCATTTCGTGTGTGTTGCTTTCTATACATCTCATTATTTTGTTTTCTGTACACAATTTGATGTGAATTTAATGTTCCATCTGGTTTAGACCCAGCAAGTGCTCTTCAGTCTGACTGATAGGGGGAAATACATGTCTGCCTTGCCTGTTCACACAGCCACCGTCTCCAGTACATGGTTCTGTACCAGTTGCTCTTTCTTCTAGTCACAGACAGCTCCGGTGCAAATTCCCACAGGAAATCTGTCAGCAATCAGCGTGAATGCCTGGAACTATTAGTTCACTGATGATCCAGGAAAATGTTATAATCAGCATCATTTTTGTGGTTTGAATTCCTGGATGTAGTACGTATGAGAAGTTTCGACAGCAATCATAGTTGGTGTAGACTGCACCCTATGGCCACCTCATTAGGCCCAGGAGTGTACTGGTGTGGTCTTCCGTTGTAGTCCATCCACTTCAAGGTTCAATGTGTTCTGTGTTCAGAGATACTTCCCTGTACACCACTGTAGTAGCACATGGTTGTTTCAATTACTTTGCCTTCCTGTGAGCTTAAACCAGTCTCATTATTCTCCTCTGACCGCTTCCAGTAGCGAGGCATTTGAACCCACAGAACAGCTACTCACTGGCTCTTTTTTTTAGTTTTTCACACTGTTTTCTGTAAACGCTAGAGAATGTTGTGCCTGAAATCTCAGGGGATCAGCAGATTCTGAGATACTCAGACCACCCCATCTGGCACCAACAATCATTCCATGGTCAAAGTCACTTAGGTCACATTTCTTCCCCATTCTGACCAACAACTGAACCTCTTGATTAGGTCTGCAGGCTTTTATGCATTGAGTTGCCTCCACATGATTGCTGATTAGAATTTTGCATTAATGATCAGGTGTACCTAATAAAGTTGCCACTGAGTGCATAATCCATGCCGAGGTTGCAGAACGTTCAGTGATGAAATTGTGCATTCTCAAGATTTAAAGCTTTTCTCTGTGTCCTACTTTCTAATTGAGCCTACTGGCCCCAACCCCTGCAGAAGTGAAGACTGTTAATGCATGCCCACCTTACAACGTGACTATTCCTCATTTTGTGCTATTCCTGATGCCTGGGGTACAGCCCTGCTATCTGGAGCTTAAAACATCTGCATGTATCGCCATCCACTGCTCATTTTTATGTTGAGCTCCCTCAGAAATCCAGTTAAAACTGGTGATAGTCAAACTGTCTAGTGAACTCTATGATGCAGTCAGACAGGCAACCTACAGAATCTGGTTTAATATGTATGTATGTATATTAAATAGTTAATTTAAAGTAAGTAATGCAAAAACAGAAATTTTAAGAAGTTGTAAGGTAGTGGTCATGAGTTCAATATCCATTTAAAAATGGATGGCAGAAGGGAAGTTGTTCCTGAATCGTTGAGTGTGTTCCTTCAGGCTTCTGCACCTCTTCCCTGATGGTAGCAATGAGAAGAAGGCATGTCCTGGGTGATGGAGACCCTTAATGATGGACACCACTTTTGAGAGGCACCACTCCTTGAAGATGTCTTGGATGCTAAGCAGGCTAGTGCCCATTATGGAGCTGATTAAGTTTACAACTCTGCAGCTTACTTCAATCCTGTTTTGTTCCACATCAGCTGTACTGAGTTCGAAGTAATTTTTATATCAAAGTACATAAATGTCACCCTGAGATTCATTTTTCTTGTGGGCATTCACAATAAATACAAAGGAAAACAATAGAATCAATGAAAACCTGCACATGACAAGACAGTCAAACAAGCAATGTCCAAAAGAAACCAATCAGGTGGTGGCGATTGTGGTGTGGGTTGAGATCAGATTATGGACCCATTAGAAACTTTGCCATCATGCAGCAGATATGAAAGAGAAATGAAGGGCTATGTGGGAGGGAAGGGTAAAATAGATCTCGGAGTAGACCAATAAGTCGGCACAACACTGCGCTGAATGGTCTGCATTGTGCTGTGCTGTACCATTCTGTGATCTCCTGTGTTGCAGCAACTGATTAACTGTGCTTTAAAGGGAGCCAGCGAGGTTCGAACCCGGGACCACTCGATCCAAAGTCCGGAGTTGATTCCACTACACCACCAGCCGACATCTTGGTTGGGGGTGGGGGGGGGCTTAATGATGGATGCTGCCTTCCTGAGGACCACTCCTTAAAGATACGAATTGTGGCTGAGCATATTGATCTTCATGGTACATCCCCAATGGATAGTTTACAATTAGTCAACAGCTCACTTGCATTTTGTTCTGAAAGCACGGCTCCTGTCAGTCAATATTAAATTATCATCCCTTTGCTTATTACTTATCCAGCAGAGCAAAGAGAACAAAGAATGAATGCTAATGTGCCACCTTGGCAAATATTTCAATCCCTTGACTTCATCAGCTCATTGCATAGTAAGGAGGAATAAATGGCTTGCAATTATGTGGAGCCTTTTGTGACTTTATCTGAATTCTTTGGTAAACACTGCAGTGTTATCAAAGGCAAGATCCCACAAAGTTGATGGCGTTTTCTTTCCCCTGCCGTTAATTAGGGACTTAACTAACATGTGGGTGGTGGGTGGAGATACATCTCCACCAAAGTAGATGAAAGGTGCTTCTTCCCTCTGCCAGCCTGCAGGTCACCCTTCGGCAAGGTGTAACACCTGCTTAGCCCACCCCGATCAGTGTCACATGAAGCCATTTCTTCAGCAGTTTGATTGGAGCACAACTGCGCAAACGCGTGGGCGTCAGCCAGTGGGAACAGTGAAAAGAGTTTAAAAGGAGACAGCTTTATACAGCGTGTGCTAAAGGAGCGGGCGACACAGTAAAGGGAGACAGAGTAGGAAGGCTTTGGCTCAACGGGGCTTCAGCGATAATGGGCCGAGGTGAGGTAGGTTGTCTGTGTAGAACAGGAAGAATGTGTGTGAGGCCAGTGTTCTGTACTTGGTGTCAGATGTGGAAGTCCGGGAGACTCCGAGCCTCCCGGACGGCCACATCTGCGCCAGGTGCATCCAGCTGCAGCTCCTTAGGGACCGGGTTAGGGAACTGGAGATGCAGCTCGATGACTTCTGTCTGGTCAGGGAGAGTGAGGAGGTGATAGACAAGAGCTATAGACAGGTAGTCACACTGAAGCCTCGGGAGACAGATAAGTAGGTAACAGTTAGGAGAGGGAAGAGCAGGAGTCAGAGGCTAGAGAGAACCCCTGTGTCTGTACCCCTTAACAATAAGTACTCCTGCTTAAGTACTGTTGGGAGGGACAGCCTAAATGGGGGAAGTAATAGTGGCCGTGCCCCTGGCACAGAGTCTGGCCCTGTGGCTCAGAAGGGTAGGGAAAGGAAGAGGATGGCAGCAGTGATAGGGGACCTGTAGTTAGGGGGTCAGACAGGCGATTCTGTGGACGCAGGAAAGAAGTACAGATGGTAGTCTGCCTCCCAGGTGCCAAGTGTTTCTGATCACATCCATGATATCCTGAAGTGGGAAGGAGAACAGCCAAAGGTCGTGGTACATATTGGTACCCACGACGTAGGCAGGAAAAGGGAGGAGGTCCTGAAAGCAGACTGCAGGGAGTTAGGAAGGAAGTTGAGAAGCAGGACCACAAAGGTAGTAATCTCAGGATTACTGCCTGTACTACAAGACACTGAGGATAGGAGTAGAGTGAGGTAGAGGATAAATGTGTGGCTGAGGAATTGGAGCAGGGGGCTGGGATTAAGATCTTTGGATCATTGGGACCTCTTTTGGGGCAAGAAAGGACGGGTTGCACTTGAATCCCAGGGGAACCAATATCCTGGCAGGGAGGTTTGCTAAGGCTATTGGGGAGAGTTTAAACTAGGATTGCTGGGGGGTGGGAACCAAACTGAAGAGACGGAGGAAGAGGTGGTTGGCTCACAAACAGAGAAAGCTTGGAGGCAGTGCGAGAGGGAAGATAGGCAGGTGACAGAGAAGGGACAAACTCAGACCAATGGTTTGAGATGTGTCTACTTCAATGCAAGGAATAGTATGAACAAAGCAGATGAGCTTAGAGCGTGGACCAGTACTTGGAGCTATGATATTGTGGCCATTACAGATACTTGGATGACTCAGGGGCAGGAATGGTAACTTTGAGTACCAGGCTTTAGATATTTCTGAAAGGACAGGGAGGGAGGCAAAAGAGGTGGGGGCATGGCACTGTTGGTCAGAGATAGTGTCACGGCTCCAAAAAAGGAGGAAAACATGGAGGGATTGTCTACTGAGTCTCTGTGGGTGGAAGTTAAGAATAGGAAGGGGTCAATAACTCTACTGGGTGTTTTTTATAGACCACACAATAGTAACAGGAACATCGAGGAGCAGATAGGGAGACAAATTCTGGAAAGGTGTAATAATAACAGGGTTGTTGTGGTGAGAGATTTTAATTTCCCAAATATCAATTTGCATGTCCCTAGAGTAAGGGGTTTAGATGGAATGGAGTTTGTTAGGTGTGTTCAAGGAGATTTCTTGACACAATATGTAGATAAGCCTACAAGAGGAGAGGCTGTACTTGATCTGGTATTGGGAAATGAACCTGGTTAGGTGTCAGATCTCTCAGTGGGAAAGCATTTTGGAAATAGTGATCACAATTCTATCTCCTTTACTATAGCATCGGAGAGAGATAGGAACAGACAAGTTAGGAAAGTGTTTGATTGGAGTAAGGGGAATATGAGGCTAGCAGACTGGAACTTGGAAGCATAAATCAGCAACAGATATTCTCAGGGAAATGTATGGAGAAATATGGCAAATGTCCCGGGGATATTTGTGTGAAGTTCTGCATAGGTACATTCCATTGGCATAAGGAAAGGATGGTAGGGTACAGGAACCACGGTGTACAAAGGCTGTTGTAAATCTAGTCAAGAAGAAAAGAAGAGCTTACAAAAGGTTCAAAAAACAAGGTAATGATAGAGATCTAGAAGATTATAATGCTAATAGGAAGGAGCTTAAGAAAGAAATTAGGAGAGCCAGAAGGGGCCATGAGAAGGCCTTGGCGGACAGGGTTAAGGAAAACCCCAAGGCATTCTACAAGTATGTGAAGAGCAAGAGGATAAGACGTGAGAGAATAGGACCAATCAAGTGCGACAGTGGAAAAGTGCATTGCCCAGTAGGCCACAAGTTTGATGATTTTCCCTTCAGATGCCTGAAGGCGGTGCTGGACATGGTAAACTTATTAAAGCCAACAGTGGGGTTGGACTATAAAGCATACTCTTCAATTTTGCTGATTATAGAACATTACAGCACAGTACAGACCCTCCGGCCCATGATGTTGTGCCAACCTTTTAACTTACTCCAAGATCAATTTAACCCTTCCCTCCCACAAGCCCTCCATTTTTCTTTCATCCATGAAATCCAACTCTTATAAGATTCTAATGGGTCTACAGTGGATACGATCTCAGCCTCAGGACTCACACCACAACCACAACGAACCTGTTTGGTTTCTTTTGCACACTGCTTATTTGACTGTCTTGTCGTGTGCGGGTTTTCATTGATTCTATTGCTTTTCTTTGTATTTATTGTGAATGCCTGCAGGAAAATGAATCTCAGGGTGACATTTACGTACTTTGATATTAAAATTACTTTGAACTCAGTACAGACTGATGTGGAATGATGTTGATGTTGATTGAAGTATGCTCCAGAGAGTTGTAAACTTAGTCTGCTCCATCATGGGCACTAGCCTCCCCAGTATCCAGGATATCATCAAGGAGTGATGCCTCAAAAAGGTGGCATCCATCAGTAAGGACCCCCATCACCCAGGACATACCCTATTCTCATTGCTACCATCAGGTAGGAGGTACAGAAGCCTGAAGGCACATGCTCAACAATTCAGGAACAGTTTCTTCCCCTCTGCCATCAGATTTCTGAATGGACATTGAACCCATGAACACTACCTCACTGCTATATTATTTCTATTTTTCTGCTACTTGTTTAATTTTACTATTTAATATATACATATACTTACTGTATTTCACATTTTTTCTCTCTATTATCATGTATTGCATTGTACTGCTGCCGCAAAGTTAATAAATTTCACAGCATATGCCAATGACCTGATTCTGATCCTGAACAGCAATGCACTGAATTGGTCCAATGTTGTCCTCTCTTCTATCAGGCTTAGTACAGGACAGGACTATCTACAGAACCAATGGAATTCTATTACTCAACTACTATGACTACTACTACTGCTACTACTACTACTAACTACTCAAATCTCTCTACCTAGGGCACAGTATCATAGTTTTACACCACTAGCAATCTCCGATCGGTGCTCAGCTCCCATCGCTGTCTGTAAGGAGTTTCTACGTTCTCCCCATGACCACATGGGTCTCCTCCAGGTGCTCTGGTTTCCTCCCACAGTCCAAAGATGCATGGGTTAGGTTTAGTGAGCTGTGACATGCTATGTTGTTGCCGGAAGCGTGGCAACACTTGCAGGCTGTCTCCAGCACAATCCTACCTCATATTTACACACAGTACCATTGTATCTTTGGGATGTGGGAGAAAACTGGAGCACATGGCAAGACCCACACAGTCACAGGAAGAATGTGCAAACTTCACCCAGACAGCAACCAAGTTCGGGATTGACCCTGGATCACTGGTGCTCTGAGGCTCTGGCATTTCTAGCTGTGCCACTGAGTCTTACTCTTCCCTTGTATCCTATTTCTCTTAAAGCATTTATCCAATTTCCTTTTGCAGCCAAGTCTTGAATTTATCGGTGGATATCTTATTCCAAGTCCTAACCTTACGGAAAAAGCAACACACAGATGTTGGAGGAACTCAGTAGGTCAGGTAGCGTCTATGGAAATTAATAAACAGTTAACATTTCAGGCCAAACCCCTTCCTCAGGACTGGAAAGGAAGGGGGAGATGCCAGAATAAAAAGATTGGGGGTGCGGAGGAATGGAAGGAGGATAGTTATAAGTTGATAGGCGAAGCCAGGTGGGTTGAAAAGGTAAAGCACTGGAGAGGAGAGTGAACTATAGGTGAAAGAGGGGAAGGGGGATGATGCCAGAATAAAAAGGTTGGGGGGGTGGAGAGGATAGCTGGGAGGTGATAGGTGAAGCCAGGTGGGTTGGAAAGGTAAAGTACTGGAGAGAAAGGGATCTGATAGGAGAGGGGAGTGGACCAGAAGAGAAAGGGAAGGAGGAAGGGACCCAGGGGATGTGATTGGCAGGTGAGAAGAGGTAAAATGCCGAAGTGGGGAATAGAAGAAGAGGGAAGTGGGAGGGAAAAAAATTACTGGAAGGAGAAATCAATGTCCATGCCATCAGATTGGAGGCAACCTAGATGGAATATAAGGTGTTCTTCCTCCACCCTGAGGGTGGCCTCATCTTAGCACAAGAAGAGGCCATGGACCGACATGTTGGAACAGAATTGGGAATTAAAACATTTGGCCATTGGGAAGTTCTGCTTTTGGTGGATAGAGTGGAGGAAGTTTGACTGTGACACCTCCCCTGAAACCCTATCCCTGATCAACAGTACGATAGTGTAGTAGTTAGTGTGTCACTTTACAGTACCAACAGTCACCAATTTGGGTCCCAATAAAGAGACAGAGAGGCGTCACTCATTGAGGAGGGAGACATAACAAAACAACTCACTAATTTGCGATGATAAAGTCTGTAACATCACTTTAATCCGAGTTCTCTGACTCAAGGACTGGCAACAAACTCTTCCCCAACCTATGAGAGAGAGCACGATTCACCGAGTACAAAGCCCCTGACAACCGATCCGTTGCTTCCAATGTTCCGTTTTCTCCCGCTACGCTTCAGTCCGCGGCACTGGCGTAGAGTTGGCTCGTCCACAGGGCCACAAAGCCTCGGTTCTCCGTAGGCACGCTTGTCTTCTTGGCCGTGTCCTTTGAGATTTCGAAAAGCAGCCGGTCGTGAGGCGCTGGGAGAGGGTCCCACTGCCGCAAAGAACCAAGGTCTACATGTAACTATAGGTCAGGATCCCCGACAGAACTCCATCCACCCTGAAAAGGAAAAAGTGAGACATCAAAGGTGGAACGTAAGCTGCTTCCGCAGATAAGCTTGAAGGAGTCGCTGTTAATCGCCATCGTAGCTCTGCCCATCAGATTATTTAAAAAACTTAACAAACCCATGCAGACTGTGCACTGATGACTCATCCTTACCTAAATGTCTGCTCGTTTTCAACTGCTTCTTTGTTTCTTAAATCTCTACATTAAAAAGGCCGATTTTGGCTTCCAAGTTTCTCCTTATTTTCTGAACAAAGCTTCAACATTAGAATTGCTGCAATGTAGATGAACACACATGTACCTCAGGAGAATTATAACCTCTGCAATTTCCACCTTCCTACAAAAAGCTAGGGTGCATCCCATTGGAACCAGGTGACATCCATGTGTTCTCCCTTAAGTCCATAAGATTTAGGTGCTGAATTCAGCTACTGAATTTGATTCGCCTTTCAATCATGGCTGAATTTTTTAACCCCCATTCTCCAGCTTTCTCCCTTAACCCATAATTCTCATCAATCAAGGTCCTATCAATCTCTACCTTAAATATACCCAATGACTTTTACCTTGACAGCCAATATTTTCCACTATTTCTCTTTAGCTATTCCACTTATCCCCCTGTGTACTTTTAATTCTTCTGTGAGCTACCAATTCCTGTCCGTATGCTTCATTGTTCTGTCCGGACACCACCAGAAGACCCACATTTAGTTTTCTACCTACCCACCTCTTACCCCAGTTTAGCAGGACCACACCTCTCTTCAGTCCCTTTCCTGCTAGTTTTAGTTCACCTTCTTCTTGTCCACCTTTGCAAATCATGCAAGTCTTGCCTTGTCAATGCCATAATGATCAATAAACTTCTCGGGATTCCAACCGGGCACAGGAATCGATTTTAACCAACATTTCGATGACAAACTCTGCCACCTTCATCAGGTGTGATGCCTGGGCATGTGTAGTCTAGTGGTACATCCATCCCTCCTGATTGGTTAGTTCTCATCCAATCAAGTTTCCACTGGCTTTTAAGAAGAGTTTATTCGTCATATACACCGGGAAAACACTAGAACCTTTTACACTATTATGATCACTTCCAAATTGGCTTCTATCTGATCACCATTCAGAAGCCTCCTGAGGTGAATTCAGTCGTGTTCAGTTGTGCTGGTGCCATACTCATTCTTGTCAGATATTCTGCGCGTAGTGGTTAGTGCAATACTTTAGCGTGCCAACGATCCAAGTTCATTTCTTGCTGCTGTAAATGTAGCTACAGTATTTACTACGTTAGTTATAGATCAGTCTTCGTGATCTGGGGTGCTGGTGGCTCCGTGGCACCAGCCTTTCAGTGATTGGCTGAGGAAGAGGTTTGCCCTGACCTTTGACTACCGATAAGTTGCCGATGCCAACCATGGAGGCTCCCCTCTGGAGAAGGAAGCACCCGAATGTGACGCTCTGGGGACTGAGAACAGACCAGCAACTAATCAGGATTTTGGTTGAGAATTCAGAGAAATCATTGAGCAGATTTTCACCAGGAGCTGTCTGTTGATGATCAGCATTCCCTGAAGTCAGTAATTTATAAGAAACGCAATATTAATTTGACTCTCCAGTCCGTACTCGGCAGTTAAAGAACACAGCAAATATTTAGAACCGACGAAACAAATTTGGTCTGTGGCAAAAATTGAAGCTAATTAATAAAAATGACGGCCCAAGACTAATGATAGTAGCTCTCTCTCAAATAAATTTGTGATGTGTTTTGAGGAGAACGGAATATTAAGATGAGAGAGTCTACTGAGTTATTGAGTCTCAGCGTTATACAGCACAGAAACAGGCCCTTCAGCCCATCTCACCCATGATAAGATGTCTATCTGAGTTAGATGCATTTGGCTCATAGTCCTCACCATCCTTCCTATTCATGCACCTGTCCAAGTGTGTTTTAACTTGGACACATAAGACCATAAGATATAGGAGCAGAATTAGTCTATTTGGCACATCGAGTCTGCTCTGCCATTTCATCATGGCCAATCCATTGTTCTCTCAGCCCCAATCTCCTGCCTTCTTATACCCTGACCAATCAAAAACCCATCAACTTCTGTCATTAGACATAAGAGCAGACTAAGGCCATTTGGCCCATCAAATCCTCTCTGTCATTCCATTATGCTGATTTATTATCGCTCTCAACCCCTGTTTTCCTGACCGTCTATCAGCCTCTAACACTTCCCCTGATGGCTTGTTCCATACACCCTCCATCCGGTCACTTTTAAACCTTTTCCCTTTCATCTGTGCCTTCTAGTTTTGGACTCCCTACTGTTCTGAGGAAGACTGCGGCTGTCCGCCATTTCTGTGCTTCCCGGGATTTCTGAGGAGCGGGAGTGCAACATGAGCAGCTCCGTGCCAGAGTCATTAATCCCAGGGTCTCCTCGGCAGTGCGCTGCAGAGGCAAGAGATTTCCCATGCACTCCTGAGGGCAGCACAGCAGCATAATGGTTGGGATAGTCGCTGTACATCACCCGTGTTCATTGATCAGGGTTCAACTCCCGCCACTGCTTGTAAAGAGTGCTCATTTCTCCCTGTAACCATATGGTTTTCCTCCGGATGCTCCAGTTTCCTCCCACGTAGCAGCAGGAATTACAAGCCAGCATGCAGGTAAATTGAGTCATAGAGCACTACAGCACAGAAACGGGCTAATCATCCCATCTAATCTATGCCAAATTGTGCATTCTGTCTATTCCCAGCGACCTGTACCTAGCTCATTGCCCTCCTCTGCTCCTCCCATCCATATATTTATCCAAACCTTTTAAATCCATCACTTCCTCTAGCAGCTCATTCCAAACATGCCCCACCTTTTGAGTGAAGAATTCCCCCCCCTCAGATTCATTTTAAGTACTTAATTTTTCACCTTTTACCTTTAACCTATGTCCTCTAGTTCTAGTTCCACCCAAAGTCGCTGAAGAAAGCCTGATTGCATTAACCCTATCTATTCCCTTCGTAATGCTGTACACGCTATCAAATCGTCCCTCATTCTTTTATAAAGTCAGAACCTGTTCAGCCTTTCCCTATAACTCAGGTCATCAAGTCCCACCAACATTATTTTAAATCTTCTCTATACTCTTTCAGCCTTCCTTATATCTTTTCTGTAGGTCATCAACGTCATTATTATGTGCCATGTCATATGACATCATCATTACGTGCCATGTTGTATGACGTGTGCAATCATAGTCTCATGACCATATTTGCTCTTGGTAAATTTTTCTACAGAAGTGGTTTGCCATTGCCTTCTTCTGTACAGTTTCTTTACAAGATGGGTGACCCCCACCATTATCAATATTCAGAGATTGTCTGCCTGGTCAAATAATCTGGATTTGTGATATGCACCACACGCTCCCATGGCTTCACCTGACCCTGATAGGGGGCTAAGCAGGTACTACACCTTGCCCAGGGTGACCTGCAGGCTAGTGGAGGGATGGAGTGCCTTACACCTCCTTTGGTGAGATGTATCTCCACTCGGCCAACCTTATAAGGGGTATAGATAGGGTTAATGCAAGCAAGCTTTTTCCACCAAGGTTGGGTGAAACTAGAGCTAAAGGTCATAGGTTAAGTGTGGAAGGTGAAATATTTAAGGGGAAAGTGAGGGTGAAACAAGCTGCCAGTGGAAGTGGTGGATGTGGGTTCAATTTCAACATTTCGGAGAAATTTGGATAAGTACATGGACTGAGCCTATGGTCTAGGTGTGGGTCAACGGGACTAGGGAGCATTTTTGTTCAGAACCAAGCGGATGGGCCAAAGGACTTGTTTCTCTGCTCTGTGTCTCAAGGAGAATTTAACAAATCGGCTTTACCCCATCACTCTACACTGCTTCTGTCCTCTGATTATGAATGTGCCATTGACCCTGGTTATGTTGCAGACATAATTGTTTCTGCTGAGATAGAACAATCTACAGCTGCTGACAGATGTTTCATTTCTCCATTAATATTAAATCACATATAATTACCTTCAGCCGTTCTAACAAGCTGAGTCCCTCTGCTCACCATTTTATCATCCCACTTAACCTGCGGGATTAGCCTCTGGGCCCACATCACCTTCAGAACAAAGATCACCTGCTTTCCCCTCCTGCTGAGGCCCTGCCTCTGCGGAAATCTTGTCACACTCCTGGCCAGACTCTACTCCCTGCGAACCTGAGCTTACTTGAAACTCTGTTGCTGCACTTGAGTTAGTTTCCACTCGCTTTCACTCACCTCCTCTGCACTCATCGTGCACTACTCAATGCCTCTATATTAATTTCCTCAGCCCCTTTAACCTCATCCTGATCACTCAGACCTCCATAAGATCATAATATCATAAGTCATAGGAACAGTATTAGGCTAGTTCAGGGGTCGGCAACCGTTACCACTGAAAGAGCCATTTGGACCTGTTTCCCACAGAAGAGAAAACACTGGGAGCCACAAAACCCGTTTGACATTTAAAATGAAATAACACTGCATACAGTGTTTTTTTTTTGCCTTTATGTATAAACAAACTATAATGTGTTGCGTTTATGAAATCAATGAACTCCTGCAGAGAAAATGAAATTACATTTCCGCATGCAACAAAAACATTTTGAACTCCGAAAAAAAGACGTTGGGTTGAAGGTTGCTTTTAAGTAAAATACTCAATGTCTATTTGAGTCCTTCTTGTATTTATGAAAAACGCCAAACTTAAATTGTCCGTCAGTAGCAAACCAAAAATAACGTCAGCCAGCTGTCAACCTGAAAAATAAAAGGACTATTTCACAGAACAATGAAAAAATATGAATATTTGTAAAATAATAGGCAATTAAAATATTTACCATACTTGGTTAATGGGATTTCTGCTCCTGGACCTCAACACACAGCGTCTGCACATCAGGGCTGTATGACATCACCTTCATCTTTACACAGGACCGCAAGCTGTCATCTGTGAGGCGTGTGCGATGTTTGTTTTTAATAAATTTCATGTTGGAGAACACCTGCTCACATACATATGTGGATCCAAAGATCTAACCCTAACTGCTTCCCGTGCCTGACTATTTGCTGAGCGGCAACAAAACTAGCATATGTAGCTGATTTTCCAGACTTCATCCACTTCTTGAAATGATTTTTGCTCAGATCAACCTTCCGCATCAGTTCCGAAACAGCTTTTTTTCTCTCATCTCCATCCGGATATTTTTGAGCAAAGGCTGTGTGTTTATTCTGGAAATGGCTTGCGACTTTTGACTTTTTGTTGTTTGCTAGTTTCTCATTGCATATTAAGCATACCGGTAAACCAGTCTTGTCAGCAGTGAAAGCAAATGAATCTGCCCATGTATCGTTAAATGTTCTGTTTTCTTCAGACGCTTTTCTTTTTTTAGAATTCTCCATAGTTAGCCTACCTTGGATCAAAAAATTAAAGGAATCGCGCACTGGCGGGTGTCAGGCATTGGCAGTGGTGACATATATTAATAGCGACAAAAAACACGTTTTATTTAGATTGTACAAGATCACCATAATCTTCAAATTTAGAATTACATTTCAAAAACTAACAAGCTAACATAAAATACATTTTAATTAAATGCTCATCATTTATTTTCCAAAGCCACAGGGAGCCGCAGCACAGAGATGAAGGAGCCGCAGGTTGCCGACCCCTGGGCTAGTTGACCCATGACATCTGCTCTGCCATTCAACCATAACTGATTTATTATCCTTCTCAACCTTATTCTCCTGCATTCTCCCCATAACCTTTGACACCCTTACTAATCAGGAACCTATCAGCCTCCTAATAACTTGGCCTCCACAGCTATCTGAGGCAATGAGTTCTATAAATTCACCACCCTGTGGCTAAAGAAATTCCTCCTCAACTCTGCTCTAAAGGGGCATCCTTCAATTCTGAGACTGGTTCTGGACTCCCCACTATCAGAAACATCTTCTCCACGTCCACCTTATCTTGCCCTTTCAGTAGGACCTCCATGTTTCTCTAGATATTGTCTACAATGTATCTCCCATCCTATAGAATCTTTCTGTCATCATGGACTCCTAAATTCCTCCGATCCAGTTTTAACCTTGCTGCCTTATTTAGTTTGAGACAGGATATCACCAAAAATCCCTTTTGTTCTTTTCGTGTTCTCGGATATTATTCTCCGTAGATTAACTCAAGCACAAGTTTGAAGACTAGGAAACAAGAGGCATAATATTAATCCTCTTAATGAATTCAAAACTTCTCCGGCACAGGGAGGGATAATAAAATGCTTAATTGAGATGTTCAGATGATGAGTGGCTTTGATAGGACAGATGTATAATAACCGTTCCCTCTGGTCGATAGATCAATATGCAGAATCACAGGCAGAATGTGTGAAGGGGATGTGAACAGAAATATTGTTGCTCAAAAGAGCAACTGAAATCCCAGAACTCTAAATCAGTTGGAGGTATTGATTCTATAAATCATTTTCAAGGAATTGTATAAGTATTTGGGAGGAAGAGCGAGGGGTTGAGATGAAGGGCTGACTGTATTGTAAACCGTAAAGCGATGTGGGATGTGAGAATGATAGTGCTTTCAAAGAGCCGGCGGGGAAATGAATGCCCAAGTGGTCTCCTTCATCACAGTAAGTTGCCACCATTCTGTAACTTGCCTTTTGTCATCACCTCTGCTGGGCCAGGTCAGGAGCTACTTTGTCAAAGCAGGAAGTTAGATATGGCCCTTGTGGCCAAAGGGATCAGGGGGTATGGAGAGAAAGCGGGTACAGGGTTCTGAGTTGGATGACCAGCCATGATCATACTGAATGGCGGTGCAGGCTCGAAGGGCCGAATGGCCTACTCCTGCACCTATTTTCTATGTTTCTATGAAGCATATAGTAGCCTGTGATAATGTATGAGAGGTGGACTGGTGTATCATTACTGAACGTGGACTCACTTAAAACTGTCAGTGGTGAACACAACAGAGTGACTGTCTGTCAGAGCTTTGGTAACTCTGCCCCATTTCTGGTATTGGTTCATTACTGTCACATTAACAGGTACAGTGAAAAGCTTGCCTTGCATACTGCTTGCACAGATCAAATCATTACACACTGAATTCAGGTAGAACAAGGTAAAACAATAACAATATAGAATAATGTGTAACTGCTACAGAAATTCTCCAACTTGATGGCATGAATAATGATTTCTCCCTCCAGTAAACAAGTCTACCCCCCCCCCCACCCACCCAACACGGCCTCCATTCCCAACTCTGATCTTTCACTTCTTTTCATGATCCTTCACCTCTTCTCACCTGCCTGTTATTTTCGCTTAGGTCCTCTCTTCCTTCCCTTTCTCTTCTGGTCCATTCTCCTCTCCTATCAGATTCTTTCTTCTCCAGCCCTTGACCTTTCCTAGCCACCTGGCTTCACCTTCCAGCTAGCCTTCTTCCACCACCCCCCCACCCCACCCACCTTTCCATGCTGGTATATTTCCCCTCACTTTCCATCTTAAAGAAGGGTTTCAGCCTGGAACTTCGACTGTTTCTTCTTCTCCATAGATGCTGCCTGGCCTGCTGAGTTCCTCCAGCAATTTGTGTGTGTTGCTCTGGATTTCCAGCATCTGCAGATTTTCTCATATTGATTACAGGCTTGCAGTTTATTAATTACCTGAACTGTACTCCATCTGTAACTAGAACACTATAGTCTCAAAGTTCAAAGTGAATTTATTAAATATCACCATATACAACCCTGAGATTAATTTTCTCAATAAATCTATAGAATAACCATAATAGAATCAATGAAGGGCCACACCAACTTGGGCATTCAACCAAAGTGCAAAAGACAGCGAGCTATGCAAATAGAAAAAGAGAAAGATAATAATAAATAAATAAGCAATAAATATCGAGAACATGAGCTGAAGAATCCTTGAAAGTGAGTCCATTGGTTGTGCGTACCAATTCTGTCAACTGTTTTTCCCTTGTACTACCTTGAGGCACTGATATGAGGATGTGATCCATACAGATGACATGCAAAACAGATTTCTCACTGTATCTTGGTACATGTGATGGTAATAATCCTACTTGCCAGTTGCTGAACTCTGCACTGTGTACAATGAGCAGTGAGGGTCAGAGATTACTGGCAAAAGCTCCAATGTTTCACAGTTTCAGGAAAAGTGTGTTGTGTGCCCATTGATATTGTTAGCTAGGTGACAATGGCTGCAGTGGGTGAAGCACACATTATAGTGGCTGGGCAGGTGCTTAGTGATTTACAACTAATCACCAACCAGAAAGACATACAGTACCTTCGCTCCTTTCCCAACAAGCAGGATTTCCCGGTGGCCTGCCATTTTAATTCCATTGTCCATTCCCATTCCAACATTTTGGTCCATGGTCTTCTCTCAGAGTGGAGAGCAACACCTTATATTCTGTCTGGGTACCCTCCAACCTGATGGTATGAACATCAATTTCTCTAACTTCCAGTAATTTTTCCCATTCCCCATTTTGGCTTCCCTCTTACCTCCTCTCTTCTCCTCACCTGCCTATCACCTTCCTCTGGTGCCCCTTCCCTTTCTCTATAGTTCACTCCTCTCTCCTAAGAGATTCCTCCTTCTTCACCTCTTTACCTCCCACCTATCACCTCCCAACTTCCCAAATTATCCCCCTTTCCATGCCCACACACCTTCCCACTCTCCTAGTTTCACCTTCTCGCTTGTATGCCTCCCAACCTTCTTATTCTGACATTCCCCCATCTTCTTTTCCAGTCCTGATGAAGGGTCTTGCCACAAAACTTCACCTCTGTTTCTCTCAATAGAAGCTGCTTGACCTGCTCAGTTCCTCCAGCATTTTATGTGTGTTATAAAGACATGCAGCATGGTAGTGCGGCGGTTAGCACAACAACACTTTACAGTATGGGCGACCCGGGTTCAATTCCCACCACTGCCTGTGAAGAGTCTGTACATTCCCTGTGCGACAGTGTGGGTTGCCTCTGGGTGCTCTGGTTTCCTTCCAAAGTCCTGGTTGGTAGGTTATTTGGTCATTATAAATCATTCCGTGATTAGACTTGGACTAAATCAGGGCCTTGCTGGGCGGTGTGGCTCGAAGGCCCGAATGGGCCTATTCCTCACTGTATAGATTGTGTGTCTTTATAACTTAGCAGGTCACGCAGCTTCTACGGAGAGCTGATGTTTGGACCAAGATCTTTCATCAGGACTGGAAAGGAAGAGGGGAAGAAGTCACAGTAAAATGGTGGTGGGGGGGGGAGTAGATAAATAGATAAAGTGGGGGAATTGGACTGGAAAGGCCTATTCCGCACTGGATCTCAATAAATAAATACACCCTTCAGCCTGTCAGGTCTGCAGGAATCATTAGGCACCAATTTACAGTGATCCAAATTTTATTCACCTCACAGGCCCATCACTTACCACCCGATTCTACCTTACCACTACTAACATTCACTGTGAGCGCTAAGTTATTGTGTGTTATATGTGTGTTAGGTGTACCACTGTGCTTTACACCCTGGTCCAGAAAAACATGGTCTGGTTTGATGGTACACATGTATGACAGCAAACTTGACTTGACATACAAGCTTCTACTAACTATGTGTATGGGACAGAATAACATTCTTTTTGGCAGTCAATACAACCCGAAGATTTCTGTTTTTCCAATGCTTGATTTTGAATTACAGAATCTATTATCAGTTGTTCTTTACATGCTTTCATATCCTTACAGCAATCCTTTCCGCGCCACTGTAATATATTGTGGTTATGTAAGTGAGTGGTGATTGGGACGTGGCAGGAACCTGGAGCATCCAGCACTGCTTTCCATTATCACTCGATTAATCAGGAAACCACGTGCAGGAGGATCAGATCATCGGTAATGATGCACATCTCACTGGCAATGAGGAGCTAACCCAAAAGTAAACGAAAGCTCAGATGTAATTATAGCAAAATAAATAGAGAAATCCACAGCAAGATGCTGATTTCACAAGGGATACTATCAAGGGAATGAAAATGTTTGGAAAACAGATCATGTACTATTCCTTGACTTGTTTTCCTAACGATGCAACTATCATCGGGTAGGAGGTAAACTGACATATACCCAGAGTCTAGACTGACATCTACATCATTTATTATTATATTGAAACTTGTCCTCTACTGTGCCTATTGTCTTTATTAATTATCTATTAATTAATTATTGTACTGCCCCGCATTGTTTTGTGCACTTTATGTAGTCCTGTGTAGGTCTGTAGTCTAACGTAGTTTTTATGATGTTTTACGTAGTCTAGTGTAGCCTTGTGCTGCCTCACATAGTCTAGTGTAATTTTGTGTTGTTTCATGCAGCACCAGGGTCCTGGAGGAACGTTGTTTCATTTTTACCATGTACTGTCCTAGCAATCTATGGTCAAAATGACAATAAAAAGCATCTTGAGTTGAGGCTTAGGTTCGAAACCACCGGGTTCAAGAACAGTTATCACCCTACAACCATCAGGCATGAATAACCTTCTCTGAACTGATTCTACAATGTACAGACTGACTTTCAAGGACTCTTTACAATTCATGTTCTCAGTATTATTTGTCTGTGCACATTGGTTGCTTGTCATCTTCGTCTGTTTAGGTCTACTTTTTCCAGAAGTATTTTTCTGTGAATGCCTGCAAGAAAATGGTAGCACATCCTTCATTGTCACTAAATGGGCGATCATGGTCCCATGATCATGATTGTTCTGGGCAAATTTTCCTACAGAAGTGGTTTACCATCGAGTTCTGGGCAGTGACTTTACAAGACGGGTGACCCCAGCCATTGTCAATACTCTTCAGAGATTGACTGGTGTCAGTGGTCACATAACCAGGACTTGTGATGTGCACCAGCTGCTCATACAACCATTCACCACCTGCTCCCATGGCTTCACATGACCCTGATCGGGAGGACTAAGTAGGTGCCACACCTTGCCCAAGGGTGACCTGTAGGCTAGTGGAGGGAAAGAGTGCCCTACACCTCCTTTGGTAGAGACCCATCTCCACCCTACCATCCAACATATACAAGCATTGATAATAAATTTGAGCTTTGAACCTTGATGTAGTTTGAATAAATCGAGCTTCCCATTTCTTTCTCGATTGAAAGGTTTGCGCAAGTAATATTAAGCTAATGTTAATTTTCTGCGTTTATGCTGCCTGGATGCACGTCAGGTTGGAAGACAGATTGACATTCTACTATGAATGATGGAGTTTCCAGAGCAGGAATTTCATGACACAGTCAATGATGCAGCTTGTTGGGTTAGCAAACAGCTCCAACCACATTTGTTACGAGTCAGGTTCTGCGGGGAGGTTTCTGTCCTTAATTGTTACCCTCAAGCTGTTGATCTGATGTTGAGGCTGGAACAGGGAGGGGAAGTCAAACTGTACACAGGCAACCCCATTGTGGACGTCCCACTGAATGTACGCGAGCAACAGAGACTGTGAGCAGCGAGCAAATGATATAATTTATCGCTTGGCTTGAGGAGAATAAAAAGTCATTCGTGCTGGAGCGGGACTTTGATTACATTCTGCCACGACGTGCCATTCATATTGAGAACAGTCATGAGCTCAGTCAGATTGTGAGAAACAATGAGTGTTAAGGCATTGCAAGCAAATCTCATGTGTTAACTCAGCACTAAAACAAAGCAAATAAAAGTTATTTCTCTCACCAAAATTACCTCAGATTTTATTCCACTGTCAGCAATGGCTCAATGGCTACTATCAATCAAAGGGATAATTTGCATGTGGAGTCAAGATGTTGAAAGAATACTCTACAGCCTGGGGCCATTTAATTGATATTCCTGTACACCAGCTCGTTAATGCATTATCTAATAAGCCAATCATTTAGCAGCAAAACAATGCATAAAAGCATGTGGATATGGTGAAGAGAGTCAGTGGTTGTTCAGGCCAAGCATCAGAAAGGAGGAAGAAATGTGATCTAAGTTACTTTGAACATGTTGGTGCCAGATGGGGTGGTTTGAGTATCTCAGAAACTACTGATTGCCTGGGACTTCCATGCACAAGAGTCACTAGAGTTTACAGAGAACGGTGTGACAAACAGAAAGTATCCAGTGAGGGGCAGTTCTGTGGGTGACAATGCCTTGTTAATGAGAGAGGTCGGGGAGAATGGCCAGACTGGTCCCAGCTGACAGGAAGGCCACTGTAACTCAAGTAACCATGTGTCACAACAGTGGTATGCAGAGGAACATCTCTGAATGTACAACATGTTGAATCTTGAAGTGGATGGGCTACAGCAGCTGAAGACCACGAACATAGACTCAGAGTTCACTTTATTAAGTACATGTGCTACCTAATAGGATGGCCACTGTGTGTATAAATGTAGGTTTTTTTCCAGCCTTTCAAGCCACACTGTCCAGCAACCCCAGATTTAACCTTTGCCTAATCATGGTACAATTTACATTGACCAATTAGCCACCAATCGGTACATCTTGGAAATGTGGGAGGAAACCAGAGTACCCAGAGGAAACCCACGCAGTCATAGGGAGAACGTACAAACTCTTTATATGAAATTTGCATTTGTTATGTTGATAGTCAAGAACATGGTGCAGGTGTTAACGGTTTGGGAACACGTAAGAGTTGAAAAGTTCCAGATAAGATCAATCCAGATTTTGATTCCTCTTATTTATCACGTATACATCAAAGCAATGGTGAAATGTGTCATTTGCGTTAACAAGCAACACCGTTCACTTACCAACAAAGCATAGTATGCCATGAGAGTCAAGAGAGGAGATTGCAGGGTTCTTGATGGGAACTTCTACATTTTTGTTAATGCACAGGTGACGTAGCAGAAGACTTGAGGCGTGCTAAAGTTATTCTTTCATTTAAGAAGGTCTGCAGGCATAGGTGCTCCCTCCCGGCCTTTATCCCTGCAAGCTGCAGAAGTGCTGCACCTACTCATTCACCCCCTCCCTCATCTCCATTCATTGCCCTAAACAGGCTTACAGGGGAGGCAATACTACATCTGTCAAGCTGCTGGGGTTGCCTGTTTCGTCCGGTGCTCCCGATGTGGCTCACTGTATTGTTGAGACCCATCGTAAATTAGCGAGTCGCTTCCCTGAGCACCTCCGCTCCATCCGCGAAAAGCAGAACCTCCCGGTGGCCAAACGTTTTAATTCCAATTCCCAGTCCAGTTCCAACATGTCAGCCCATGGCTTCCTTTTGTGCCATAATGAGGCCATCCTCAGGGTGGTTGAGTAACACCCTATATTCTGTCTGGATTACCTCCAACCTGATGACATGAATATCAATTTCTCCTTCCGGTAAAAAAAAATTCCCCTCCCTTTCCCCACTCTGGTCTTGCCTTGTCTCATCTGCCCATCACCTTCCCCTGGTGGCCTTCCTCCCTCCCTTTCTCCTTTGGTCCACTCTCCTCTCCTATCAGATCCCTTCCTCTCCAACCCTTTACCTTTCCCACCCACCTGGCTTCACCTTTTTCTTTCTAGCTATCTTCCTCCCCACCCCCAACCTTTTAATTCTGGCATCTTCCCCCTTCCTTTCCAGTCCTGAAGAAGGGTCTTGGCCTAAAACGCCGACTGTTTATTCACTTCCATAGATGCTGTCTGGCCTGCTGAGTTCCTCCAGCACTTTGTGTCTGTTGCTTTGAATTTCCAGGTTCTGCAGAATTTCTCATGTTTATGCATAAATGGAGTTTAGGGAGAGAATTAGGAATTTTATAGAGAATCTGAGGGGAAGTTTTGTGTGTATTTCTGTACCATGTGAATAAATAGGTAGATAAAATCACCTGTATCAAGAGAAAACCTACAGGAAAAGATGAAAAATACCCACAGGAAATTGCTCGTTCGATTAATTAAGGATACATTTGCTGCAAGATATTTAGACAGATGCGTAAACAGGCAAGGAATCGAAGGAATGCACTTGCAAATTTCTGCAGGTATACCGTGGAGAGCATTCTAACTGACAGTATCAAGTCCGACATGGGGGTGGCGGGGAGCGCTACGGCACAGGATTGAAATAAGCTGCAGGGAGCTGTAAACTTAATCAGCTCCATTATGGGCACGAGCCTCCATAATATCTACGACACCTTCAAAGAGTGATGCTTCAAAAAGGCAGCATCATCATTAAGGTCCCCATCAGCCAGGACATGCCCTCTTCTCATTGCTACCATCAGGAAGGAGGTACAGAAGCCTGAGGTGACATACACAATGATTCAGGAACAGCTTTTTCCTCTCTGCAGTCAGTTTCTGAATGGACATTGAACCCATGAACACTATGTCACTGCTTTTTAATTCTGTTTTTGCACTACTCCCTTAATTTAACAATTTACACACACATATATTTACTGTAGTTCTCATTTTTTTCTATTATTATGTATTGCATTGTAGTGCTGTCGCAAAGACAACAAATTTCACAACATATGCCAGTGATATTAAACCTGGTTCTGATTCTAAATGAGACTTTGTGAAGCAGTTGAGATTAGCTACATAGTTCAGTGCAGATATGATGGGCTGAAGGGCCTCTCCCTGTGTTGTACTGTTCTAGCTCCTATGTTTTAAGTGTGGGTTGGTGTACCTTTTGGTGAGCATGTGTCCAAATGGGTGATCATCTTCTAAAAAAATGTTGCCTTGCATGCCATTGTAATTTTGAACAGAGATTATCATTGATTAATGAAGTTGTAACAATAATTATGGATATTTTTTATGAAAACAGATGGGTTCTCTTACTTATTTACGTGTATTCATTGTTTTACTATTAATAGAAGTATAATAAGGCAGATTGAAATATATGAAGCATTTTAAAGATCTTGTTCAAAAGTCATTAGTATTAATCTTTTTAAAAGGAAATTGAAAAATAACCTCATTTCTAAACAGTATTGTTATTGTACCTCCTAACGTAAAAAAAAATGTGAATGTGAAATTATAAACTTTAGTGCATATACTTAAAAGATCAAGGAAATGTAAGTAAACACTCAGTACTCTCGGTGAGACCTTCGTTGCTGCACCAGCGATGACAAGTATTTTATACCAGCTTGTATTGGTTACGTTGTGAGCTATGCCCATAGCCCCAGTTTCATCAGTAAGCCTGCTCCTGTATCACGTGTTCCTGCAACCATCTAGCTGGTGCCAAGCTGGCATAAGACGTCTCCTGTGCAAACACCACACCATTCTTGGGTTGGAAAAATTCACCTGCTGTTTCATTTGACTGTAAAGATAATCAATGAGCATCTTTTTTTATTGTGGTGGGGTTTAAAGAATCGAGGGGTGGCGATGCATATTGCATGGCAACAAAATTTTTTACCCGGGCATTCTTGGGGCTCGCAAACAATTTTCGTTGGCACATGACAGGCATAGAACATAGAACAGTTCAGCACAATACAGGCCACTCTGCCCACCAGGGTTGTGCCAACCCTTTAACCTATTCCAAGATCAATCTAATCTTCCCCTCCCACTTAGCCCAACATTTTTCTTTCAACCATGTGCCTACCCTGAATGGAGAATAAAAGGATGTTGTTACAGGCAAGTCCGTTAAAAGCAGACACAATCGACAGGGCCAAAGGCAGAGGACAAATATCACTTTCCTGAAACCTAACATGTGCTGAAAATTCCTTTCACTAGCCTTGGACAGAATTTGATAAGTGAAGTTACTGCAGAGAACATTTACAGCACAGTGCTGGCCTTTCGGCCTACAATGCTGTGCTCACCTTTTAACCTACTCTAAGATCAATCTAACTTTTCCTTCCTATCTAGTCCTCCGTATTTCTATCATCCATGTGCTTATCTAAGAGTTCCTTAAATGTGTCTAATGTATCTGTCTCTACCAGCACCCCTGGCAGCGCTCACCACTGTCTGCGTAAAAAACATGTCCATAACCTAGTTTCTCCACATTTGTTTTAAGTAAGCTGCCCTTTTGTTTCTTGCAGATGCTTGGGATTTTGCTCAGCTGCCTGTACCTGGTAAAACTATCGCAATACCCGGATGAAGTTGATGGGTTCAGAGTGCGCATTCCGTATGAGCTGCTGGATCTCTCCGGGGCTGGCTGGTGCATGTGCCTGCCCAAGGCGGAAGGTTACCAGGCGAAGGATGACCCTGTAGACCCCTACTCCATGCATCCTCTTCAAGACACGCAAGTGATGGACACCAAAGGGGAAGAGCTGAACCGAGGTTGGATTCCAGGACCCAGCAACTGTTGAAATTAGTGACCGGCTTGTGATAATTCTGCCTGTGTGTGAGAGACAGCTCCATGCTCTCATTTGTACTAATACCCATGGTGTTCTCAAAGGAAAAAAGTTAGGAGTATGATCAGGTTTGTTACAAGACAGTGTAGATTCTGACCAAACCCCCATTGGGTTCTGAGCACAGAAAACCCGATTACATGGAAGATTAATATATTGAAAGATACAAAGTACATTTATTATCAAAATATGTATTCAGAACTCTAAGATTTGTCCTCCCACAGGCAGCCACAAAACGAAGAAACACCATGAACAACATTCAAGAAAACATTGAACACCCAACGTGTGATCAAAGAACAGATTGTACAAATGGCAAAATCCGAAAACATAGAATATCAAACATCAAACCAGGAGTGCAGTTGTATACAGTTTAGATCAGTCCAGTGTCACACCACTAGCCCACTACAAGCCGCAGGGCAAAGTATTCTTCGCTGAAGTACCCTGGACTGCATCGAACGCCCTGATCAGACCGCTCAAAAGCAGCGAAAGGAAAAGTGCGACCAGAATCCAGAAACACATGCAACATGGACCCCAAAGTCCCCAGAAACGAGTCCGCCGCCTCTGCAATCAACCTTTGCAATGTGGATCCCGTGACTCCTGTACTGCCCTCCGAGAGCAGCTGGCGCGAGGGAGAGGAAGACTGGTCAAACTCGGGCATACGTCGCCAAACACCCGTCTGTCCTCCGCTGTCATCTTCATCAACCTCATCAACCTCAGTCTTGCTCAGTGCCTCAGATGGAGAGGAGCAATGGAGTCAATCATGGGCTTGCACCCCCGACGCCTCAATTTCATATAAATCCCATATTCAAAAGGGCATCGGTAAGTTTGGCAGCTGAACCTGTTGGTGTAATAGGCTGCAGGCACAAACAGACAATGTTGCAGCTTCTCAATCAGAAAGAAGGATTTGTTTTATTTGTCTCACGTGCGTCAAAATCAAATCAGCGAGGATCGTGCAGGGCAGCGCACCAAAGGTTGCCGTGCTTCCAGTGCCAAAGTAGCATGTCCACAACTCACTAAACCCTAATCGCTACGTCTTTTGGAATGCGGGAGGAAACCAGAACACCTTTAGGAAACCCACGTGTTCCTGGGGAGAACGGACTAACCCCTGACAGGCAGTGGCAGGATTTGAACCCTAATCAGTGGGTGATTTCTGGCTCTGTGAAGGCTGCTCGGCAGGACCACCGGGGGAGCTGTTGAGCAGCAGACACCTCTGCTGTTCTGAGGCGGAGGAAACACTTTCCATTCCATTAACTCGTCCATTCCCCCCCCCCCCCCCAACAAGACCCCTGCATGCACGGAACAACCAAATCCTACGAGTGCCATATGGTTCTGTGTTCGTTACTGATTAACCAGTACATGCTCAATAATAATACAAAGTGATTTTACCTTCTTAAACATCTGAAGTATTTCCGGGATGCAGACAGGGAAATGATCTGGCAAGACAAACACCACCAGTAGTTTTGTTCTGTTCCATCATCCCAACGGAGTACAGAAACTGCAGTCTATGCACAGCACCTCCACACAACCTTGTCAAGTTTAATCTTCCATCTTTTGACAGACACTTCACTGATCTTCAGTGCTGGCAGTGATTCAGTTGGAAATCTAACAATACCAAGATCCGAATTTCCCCCAAGGCAGGAAAAAATGCAGAGTCAAAAATCATAGCGGTATCTAACAATCTAAAAAGATGAACTTTACTTGTCACATGTACATCAAAACATACAGTGAAATGCGTTGCTTTGCATCAACGACCAACTTAGTCCAAGAATTGTGCCTGCAGGTGTCAGTGTGCGTCCGACACCAACAAAGCATGCACACAACTCACTAATCCTAACCATACATCTTTGGAATATGGGAGGAAACTGGAGTACCTGGAAGAAACCCACATAGTGGAACATACAGACCACTTACAGAGTGGTGGGAATCAGATCCCTATCGGTGATTGCTGCTGCTGTAACTGTTTCAAAAGGCACGTCATTGCTGTACCACAAATCCCAGAGACTATCGTACTGTGCTTTCTATGATTCCTCTCAAGTTTACAGATGGTGTGCAAGACTAGTTTTTCCCTGGAATAATTAATTATTGCTTGCTACAAGCTTTCACCATTTATCCTGCTGCACGTCTATTCATGGAGTCATATAACATTACAGCACAGAAACAGGCCCTTTGGCCCATCTTTTGGGACTAACTATTAATTTGCCTAGATCCATCAGTCTGCACCCGAACCATAGCCCTTCATACCCCTCCCATCCATGTACTGATTCAACATTTAACCAAAATTTGGATTCGAACCCACATCCACCACTTCTGCTAGCAGCTCATTCCATACTCTCACCACACTGAGTGAAGAATTTCCCCCTCATGTTCCCCTTAAACATTTCCCCTTTCACTCTCAACTCATGACCTCTAGTTCTAGTCTCACCCAAGCTCAGTGGAAAAAGCCTATTACTATATCTTATCTGTATCTACCCTGTCTATACCCCTCATCATTTAGTATACCTAAATCAAATCTCCCCTCACTCTCCCAAACTCTCGGGAATAAGTTCTAACCTATTCAACCTTTCCAATAACTTGGGTCTTCAAGTCCAGAGTGTGCTGATTCCCACACTGACTTATTCCACTGGATCCACTTTTCACTGGATCCACTTTTCACTGGATCATACACCATCCTGACCTTTTTCTTAAACTAGCATAATTATTACAATACTTACACTGTCTCTGACCGCAGGAGTTGTCAGAGACGTAGCGACCTGTTTGCTGAGGAGCAGTGGGATAGAACAGTCAACTGGGGAGTCGCATTGTCTCAACTGTGAGGATAAACCCCAGTAAGAAGAGAAAGTGTGTGGGAAAAGTATTAAACACTTACTGATTATTTGTAATACCACGTCTCCAAAGAGAACTCAGTCTCCATTGCTGAAAAGCAAAAGCACAACACGGCAGATGCAGAGAAAAGAAAAGAAAAACAAAAAAAATAGTGGGAATACTCAACAATAGTGCACATGGGGTGAGAAACAGAGTTAACATATCAGGTGGATGACCTTCCAACAGAGTGTGAAGTTTCAGCTCTGTTTCTATCTCCACATTCACTGCCTGTCCTATTGTGCATTTGCTACCATTGCTGTTGACTTGAAAAAGGGTACGGATAGGCTTTGATCCCAATACTGTCGCTTCAAAGTTCAAAGTAAATTTATCATGAAGTTACTTATATGCTACCCTGAGATTCATTTTCTCAGGCATTTTCTCATTTGCAGGCATTCACAGTAGAACAAAGAAATACAGTAAAAGTCAAGGAAAAACTACACAGAAAGACTGACAAAGCAACCGGTGCTAAAAGACGACAAAACTATGCAAATACAGAAATAACCAAATAACAATTAAATACTGAGACCATGAGTAGTAGAGCCCTTGCCAGTGAGTCTGTAGGTTGTGGAATCAGTCCAATGTTGAGGTGAGTGAAGTTATCTACACTGGTTCAGGAGCCTGATGGTTGAAGGGTAATTACCGTTTCTGAACCTGGTGGTGTGGGACCTCAGGTTCCTGTACTTTCTTCTTGACAGCAGCAGCGAGAAGAGAGCATGGACTGGATGGTGGGGGTCCTTGATGATGGATAACGCATGCAGATGATTTGGAATCCAGCTCTTACTGAGCAGTTCTCTCAGCTTCTCTTTCCTATCTGCAAGGGTCTTGTGTTGACATTGGGTCACAGTGGACGACTGGCATGGCCATTTAGAATGTCAGACCTGTCAGAGGTGCTAGAGTGGATGCTGGTGCTGCAGAGAATTGCAATATTTGGGAAAGGTAATCAAAGGATTTCCACATAAATTGGTACTAGCTGAAGAGGAACCAAATTCACTCAAAAGATAAAACAAAAAAATTGGATAACTATTCATTACCACAGGTAGAGTCATAGAGCAATACAACACAGAAATATGCCATTTGGCTCATCTAAGCTGTACTGAACAGTTTACTCTGCCTAGTTCCATTGACACCCACCTGGACCATACCCCTCTTATCAAAATTTCTCTTAAGTGTTGAAATTGAACCTGCATCCACCACTTCTGCTGACAAAACATTCTACACTCTCACCACCCACTGAGTGAGGAAGCTTCCCTTCAGCTCCCTCTCAAATATTTTACCTTTTTACCCATAAACTATGACTCTAGCTGTAGACTCACCGACCTCAATGGAAAAAGCCTCCTTGCATTTACCCTATCTATACCTTTCATAATTTTGTATACCTCTCTCAAATCTTGTCATTCTCCTGCACTCCAGGGAAATAAATATTTTAGGAATTAGAAGCAAATAATGCACTAAGATCCCACAAAACTGCATTCACATAAAAATGTATTTTGGAATGCGGTATTCCTGACAATCCAATGATTATTCCCTATCCCTGCTTGCACTGGACATGCATTGTTTGGCCAGTCAGTTTTTTGGGTTTGGAGTAGATATGGGCAGAATGGATTTTGAATAATGTGATCTGATATTGATACGAGCTTTTCACTTCCAGAAATCTGTACTTCCTCATTCCATAGTGGGATTTTACTAATTATCAGCACTGAACCTTCAGTTACTCATTCAGTAACATAAACGATCCCACTGACATAATTTTTAAAAGTTTTTATGTTTATAATGTGTGGGCACTTGATTAATATATGTCTTTACTACTAAAAGCTTTACAGTCACTCTTAGGCAAATAAAGTAAATCCTGAATGATGTAAAGCTTTGGCTGGTTGGCTTTTTCAGCTCTATTCAGAGAAGACAAAGGCACACAGAACATTCTTAGGAGACTGTTTCAGTAGTGTATTTTATTGGCATCTCTTACTGCCTGTTACACCACTGGCGTTTAGGGCAACAGTGAAGATCATTCATCTCTGGCAGTGGTCGGGGCTTCCTGCATCATGTCCATAGCTTCCTCTTGGTTTTTGTTACTGTTGGTCATGCAAGTCCCGGGTGGAGACGCAGGAATACCGTCACACTCAGATTTAGAAGGATTCTTCATCGCGGTTTCTGTAACAATTTAGTTTCACTAGTCAGGGCTGTTAACTCTGAACCTGGAGGACCAGTGGACCACTCTTATTCTGGCCTTTACCCTTTGACCTGTTTGGCATGGAAACCCTACCAAAAGCCAAACTATAGAGCCCTGAATCAGCCTGCATAGCTCTCCGGGTCATTGAGGCATGAGGACTGCCAAACCACAATAAGGTTGTGGTCCTCCTAATTGTTTTGCAACTAAACACTTTATATTCAATAAAAGTTAATTTTGTTTCCCAAAATTCCCATGAGATACAAGTAGTCTGAAATTGTATTTGTGTTCTGCTTCAAGCAATCTATCATTAAAAAATCCTGAGGAAGCAACACTTTCAAAAAAATGTTCTGTCCAGTGTAATTGACAGGGGATTAATTATGAGATTTAGCCGTGAGTTCTTTTTAAAGTTTAATGCTCAAAAAAAGTGCAATGACCTTATCTTTTGAACTTTCCGATGTTCATTTGATAAACAAGAAACAATTATTTGATTTTTTTGTTTATTGTGATATATAATTGCCCATATACTGCTGGTATAAAGTCTATAATTATGTTTGGTTGAAGTATCACAGAGATTCATTATACTTATGAGAAGATATTGAACCAACATGAAATTCTAACCTCTTTTCTATGAGCAACAATTAACCAGATTTCAGGAAGTTATCAAAATCTGATTAGAGAAAAATGCACATTGGACAAATATTGTGAAATAATTTTGTATTGTGGACTTGAAAAATATGTTTTTAAAAACTTTGGAATCAGTTTCTTATTTAAAATAAAATAAAAATTATAATATGCTGTTGCTAATCAAGTTTTTCAATGTGTTCTCTCAGTTTGACACATCAGATTGGGTAAGTCAGTCTGGGCTTTTGAAATTATGGATTTGTTTTATAAATTGAATTTTATTGATTATTCTGGGCAAGAGGAACAATCACATCTTAATAATTTATAGAGGTGTCAATACGATCTGGAAGATTGTTAAACAAATTGAAGAAGGGAATGATGATGTCCTGACTTGAAATAACTCCTGCACATTCTGTAATTGAAACCTATTAGCATATAGATTATAACAGTGGTCTCTGCATTGTGATCATAAATCACAGTTGTAATCCTATTTATTTTCTTTAGAAATACATCATACCCTTCTGGCCCAATGAGTGCCACCGCCAAGCAATTCCCCAGTTTTAACCCTAGCCTAATCACTGGACTATTTACAATGACCACATTACAATCAGCACGGACTAGAAGGGCCGACCGAGATGGCCTGTTTCAGTGCTGTAATTGTTATATGACCAATGAACCTACCTAACTCTAATGTCTTTGGAATGTGGGAGCAAACTGGAGCATATGCGGGAAACCAATGCAGTCACAGGGAGAACTTTCAAATTCTTTACAGACAGCACTGGAATTGTCAAGTCTATTGTCATTTAACTGTACACATGAATACTGTCAAGTCAGACCATGTTTCTTTGGAAGAAGGATGTAAAGCACAGTAATACACATAACACACAATAAATTGGGAAAGTGAGACTTAAATCTACAAAATAATTACACAGATAAACAAAGTAAAAAGCATAAATTAAATATTGCGGGTTACAGTTCAAATCATCCAGTGCCACTTTGAATGCGATACGGGAGGGAATTAAGAAGCCTAAAGGCCTGAGGGAAGAAGTTGATTACCATCCTGACCATTGTTGTCTTTATGCATCGGCGTCTCCTACTTGATGGTAGAAAGTCAAATACGACGCCGGATGGACGCGTGGGATCAAACTCCGGAAAGCTCCGAGCTGTAATGGCGTTTGCGTTAACTGTTATGCTACCAAGGTGTTTCATTAGATTTGCATTTCTTAAAAAAATGTCTTTTATTACAGTATCTCTCACTTCCTCATATGTTGGAATTATTTAATGCTTAATTAATGAGATTTAGGTGCTCATTGTGTAGAGAGGCGTCACACCTGAGCACATCCTGGCGTGGCACTGCAACGTCACGCTGATCTCATTGCCAATATTAATTAAGGGTCTGATTGACCAGATTTGTCCCTGGCTGGATCATCTAATCAGTTCAAAATCTTCTAGCCTTCATAGCTCAGTTGTTAATCAGCAGCCCTTTAACTCGTTAAAGGCATTGACTCATCCCTTAATTACGCTGCCTGGACGTGTGAGCTGGAAGATATTGATTCAGCAGCTTTATCCTGGGTTGAGGTGTGAATGCCTCACACTTCCCTGAGAATGAAATAGAAAGCTACACACAGTGGCCACTTTATTAAGTACAGGGGGTACCTAATAAAGTGGCCGCTGAATGTATTTCTATATGTTCGTGATCTTCTGCCCCTGTAGCACATCCACTTCAAGGTTCAACGCGCTGTGCGTTTAAACATGCACTCCTGCACCCTACTGTTTGTAACGCATGGTTTTTTGAGTTACTGTTCCATTCCTGTTAGCTTGAACCAATCTGGCCATTTTCCTCTGACCTCTCCCATTGACGAGGCGTTTGGCCCACTGTTATGCATGAAAATCCCAGGAAATCAGCAGCTCCTAAGATACTCGTGGGGGGGGGGGGGGGAGGAGAGTTGCTGCTCAGGGTTGAAGTAAGCTGCAGACAGTGGTAGAATAAGTCAACTCCAACAGGGGCACTAGCCTGCTTATGTATCCAAGACATCTTCAAGGAGTGATGCCTCAAAAAGGCAGCCTTCATCATTAAGGACCCCCATCACCCAGGACATGCCCTCTTCTCATTATTACCATCAAGAAGGAGGTACAGAAACCTGAAGGCACACAGCAACTCAGGAACAGCCTCTTTCCCTCTACCATCAGATTTCTGAAGGGACATTGAAACTATGAACACTACCTCACTACTTTTCAGAAATGTTTTACACTATTTATTTAACAATTTAGTTATTTATTATAATTTAGTTTCTCCTCTATATCATCATGCATTGCACTGTACTGCTGCCACAAAGTTAACAAATTTCATGACATATGCCAGTGATATTAAATCCAATTCTGATATTCAAACCACCCCATCTGACACCAACAATCATTCCACAGTCAAAGTCACTTAGCTCACACTTCTTCCCCATTCTGATGTTTTGTCAGAACCTCTTGGCTAGGCTGCATGCTTTTATGCACAGACTTGCTGCCATGTGATTGGCTGATTAGATATTAATGAGCAGGTGTACCTAATAAAGTGGCCACTGAGTGTATTTGAAATCTGTCACGCAGTCCAGTAGGGAGCTAAACATGGGGCATCAGGTGCTTCCAACACTCCATAAGAGTATCTAGGAATTGGCCTTTTTTACCCTCTGTAAAACTTTGGTCGTTGCGAAGTGTATTTAGAATTAAAATTGAGATAGGAATATTTATGTGTCTGCAAGAATCGAATTTGAGCTCATTTGGACTTGGGGCAATACTGTGCCATCTCTTTCTGTGCTGAAAGCAGCAGAGTGTGTAATATCTGGTTGCATTGCTATTAAAGTCTCAGTTGCTGTCCTTTAACCCCAATTCAAACCGTAAATACATGTCGTGAGGTCTGCAATGAGCAAAGGGACATGTGCATCTGGCTATTCACTGCTATAATTTCCATCTCATTTTCAGATTCCAAACCCATTATAAGCTATGCCTGGCTGCTTACTCAGACCCTGTCACTCACACCCTGACTGAAAGTATTTCTCAATCAATAAATGAATTCGTTGCCACTTGTGAGGCAGTGCGGGTCTCACTTGCCCTAGCTTTCAGCCCATCTGAGGCCCCCCATGCCTCAGATGGGCATGTACATGGGCATGTAAATGCCGGTCAGTGTAGGAAGCATCAGCAGTGTGACTGTCAGAAAGTGAAACCTGGTTGACTTCCGACTCTCAACAACTCACACACACACACACACACACACGCAATGCTGGAAGCACTCAGTAGGTCAGGCAGCATCTATGGAAAAGAACAAATACTCGATATTTCGGGCCAAGACCTTTCATCTGGAAGGCGGAAGATGCCAGAATGAAAAGTGAGGAGAGGAGGGGAAAGAGGCTAGCAGGAAGGTGATTGGTGAAGCCAGGTGGGTGGGAAAGGTCAATGATTGGAGAAGAAGGAATCTGATAGGAGAGGATAGGGGACCCGGGGAAAGTAATTATTGAATGTTGAAAGGCCTTGACAGAGTGGATGTGGAGAAGATGTTTTCTATGGCGGGAAAGTAATAGACTGGTGAGAGAAAGTGAAAGGTGGGAGTGGGGAATAGAGGATAGTGGGGGAAGGGGGGGAATTGGTTTACCAGAAGGAGAAATTGATATTCATGCCATCAATTTGGATGTTACCCAAATGGAATATAAGGTGTTGCTACTCCACCCTGAGGGTGGCCTCATTGTGGCACGTGGAGGCCATGGACTGTCATCGGAACGAGAATGGAAAACAGAATTAAAACGTTTGTCCACCTAGAAGTCCTAGTTGTGGACTGCCTGCTCCTCGCCACACTTGACACAAGCCATCTCCTCCAAAACATTACCAGATACCTACTTGCTCCAGCTATAAACCTCTTTACTTAAAAAATGCCATTCTCTAGAATTATGCCTCCAGTTATGAGGATAGGTTGAGCAAGCTAGGGCTTTTGTCCTTGGAGTGAAGGAAGATGAGAGGTGACTTGATAGAGGTGTACATGATGATAAGTGGCATAGATCAAGTGGATAGTCAGAGGCTTTTTCCAAGGACATAATCAACATCTACAAGGGGACAAACTTTTAACATGATTGGAGGGAAGTATCGTGTGGATGTCAGATATGTTTTTTTAATGGAGAGTGGTGGGTGCGTGGAACCCATGCCAGGGGTGGTGGCAGACAAGAAGGAGAAGTGAATTGACAAGATGATAAGAGGCATAGATCAACTGGACAGCCAAGGACTTTTTTCCAAAGCAGAAATAATTTTAAAGTGATTGGAGGAAAGTCAGAGGCAGTTTTTTTACACAGAGTGGTGGGTGCTTTAAACGGACTACCAGGAGTGGTGGTAGAGGCAGATACATTAGGAACGTTGATATTAGAGTAAGTTAAAAGGTCGGCAAAACATTATGGGCCGAACAGCCTGTTCTGTACTATAGTGCTCCATGTTCTATCATCTATGTTTGAGTTGGGCAGTAGAAGATGTGTCACGTCTTAATAAGCTGGTAAGGAAGGCGGGCTCTGTCGTGGGCACAGAACTGGAGAGTATGGCATCAGTGGCAGAGCGGAGGGCGCTGAGCAGGCTACGGTCAATCATGGAAAACCCTGAACATCCTCTGCACAGCACCATCCAGAGACAGAGAAGCAGCTTCAGCGGCAGGTTGCTGTCAATGCAATGCTCCTCAGACAGGATGAAGAGATCATTACTCCCCAACGCCATTCGGCTCTACAATTCAACCACCGGGGGCAAGACATGTTAAAGTGCCGGGGTTAGGACTGAGCTTAAGTTACCACTCAATGCACTTTAGTAAACTATTTAAGAACTTTTTAAAAGCTATTTATTAATGCTTTTTGGGAGGGTGATTTTAGATGCATATCATATTTATACTGAGTTAAATATTGTATGTAATTAGTTTTGCTACAATAAGTGTATGGGACACTGGAAAAATGTTGAATTTCCCCTTGGGGATGAATAAAGTATCTATCTATCTATCTACTTGGAGATTTCACTCATAAATCAGAAGATTTTCAGTTAAGGGCCTATGGAACCATTAGTGGATAACTGAATGGAGGAGCCCATTGTGATACAGGAGGCAGGGATGGTGCCCATTAATGTAAGTGTCATTGTCATACAGCATATAAACAGGCTATCTGGCCTGTTGAATCGAGGACAAACAAAGGCCACCCACTATTGTAATCCTACACCAATCCCCATTTCATTCTCTCCATCTGCCCAACACCTCCAAGAGGACCACAGTCGTGTCATAGCGTTTGGAGACTTGCATGCCTGAATGACCCGGAGAGTTATTGGCTGGAGTCAAGGCTCTATGCTTTGGGTCTTGGTAGGGTCACCCACACCAAACAGGTCAAAGGTAGAGGCCAGACTAAGAGTGGTCCACTGGTCCTCCAGGTTCAGGAGTTCAGCTCAGGGCTAACAAACCCAACTGGTCGAAAAACAATTGTTAAGAATATCAGCAATGAAGAATCCTTCGTTGGGTATGATGGTACGGACAGAGATGAAGGACCTTTATTACTGTCCTAAACAACAGAGGCACAACAGGAAGTAGGCAAGTAAGTATCTGCTCATCAACTCCCACAGATTCCACCACCCACCTGGGGCAACTTACAGTGGGCCATTCACCTACTGTCCCGCACATAAGACCATTAGATATAGGAGCAGAATTAGGCCATTTGACCCATATCATCATGGCTGATCCATTTTCCCTCTCAGTCCCAGTCTCCTGCCTTCTCCCTGTGTCCCTTCATGCCCCAACAAATCAAAAATCTTTCAACCCCTCCCTTAAAAATACCCAATGATTTGTACTCCACAGTCACCTGCGGCAACAAATTCACCACTCACTGGCTAAATAAATTCCTCCTCATCTGTTCTAAAATGACATGCCTCGATTCTGAGGCTGTGTCTTCTGGCCATCGACTCTCCCGCCATAGGAAGCATCCTCTCCACATCCACTCTGTCGAGGCCTTTCAACAGAGCTGTCAAACGCTCCTCATATGATAAGCCTTTCAATCCTGAATCATTTTCATGACATGGGGGAGGAAACCAGAGCAGCCGTGGAAACCCACATGGCCACAGAAAGATCATGAAAACTCCACACAGACAGCATCATCGGACTAGACTGAAACTTATTTGATGAAACAATGGTCCCACTTGACACGCTCATCAGTTTTTCTCATGGCTGTTTTCTGTGGGCACACCCACATCTGTAAGCAAGATTGCTTTTAGTGTCCTTTGTGGATCCTGTGCCCACTCACAGCACGTTGCGTCTGCCAATTCTAATAGAATTCATAGCATCCGGCCCAGTTTGGCCTTTATAAAAGACAGGTTGTGATATCTTTGGAGATGGTCTAGAGAAGTTTCCAGAGAACGATAGGTTTAACGTATGAGGAGCATTTGATCATTCTGACCTGCACTCATTGAAGTTTATAAGAATGGGGGGGGGGGGAGCTGGGAAATCTCATTGAAACCTATCAAACATTGAATGGCCTAGATAGAATGGATATTTCCTATAGCGGGAGAGACTAGGTCTAAAGGGCAGATATCTGCTTAAAACAGAGGTGAGGACCCTCTGGCTGGTGAATCTGTGGAATTCATTGCCACAGATGGCTGTAGAGGCCAATTCATTGGGTATATTTAAAGCGGTGACTGAAAGGTTCTTGATTAGAAAAGGCATAAAAGGATATGGTTAGAAGGCAGGAGAATGAGGTTAAAGGGGTTAAAAAGTCAGCCATGATGGAATGGCCAAGCAAGCTTGATGAGGCGAATGGCCTAATTCTGTTCCTACGTCTTATGGTTTTATACAACAAAGCAGACCTGCTCCAGTGACGTGACCACATACCATCTGTTCATCATCATCATTAGGTGGCCTGTCGTATGACGTAGGTGATCATGATCTTTTGACCATGATTTTTCTTGGCAAATACCAACTGTTGCCAATAAATGTTAGATCTACTATGGGTTCGGGTGGCAAGGTGAAGATACGTCTCTACCAAAGGAGGTGTGAGGTGCTCCTTCCCTCCACTAGCCTGCAGGTCACCCTTGGGAAAGGTGTAGCACCTGCTTAGCCCCCTCCCCACCCCCGATCAAGATGACGTGAAGCCATGGGAGCAAGTGGTGGATGGTCATATGAGCAGCTGGTGCACATCACAAGTCCTGATATTGCAACTAATGATGCCAGACAATCTCTGCAGAGTATTGATAATGGCTGGGGTCACCCATCTTGTAAAAACACTATCCAGAAGAAGGCAACGGCAAGCCACTTCTGTAGAATTTGCCAAGAACAATCATGGTCAAGACCATGATCGCCTACGTCATTTGACAGGGTGCATAATGATGATGACTGTGGGTTCATCACTGAAAATTACTCATGTAAACAGTTAACTCCAGTTAATTTGTTCACCGGCCTCCGCTATTGTGCAACACTCAAGTTAATGAGCTGGTCCCCAGCAAAAAATTAAAGATTAATTCCGGTGGAATGTTTCGATTTGAATGTTGTGCTGCAGGTCAGTCTTAGCTTACGTTGTCTCATAATTATTGATGTTCCTTACGCATTACTTCAGCTATATTCCAGATCTAATTAAGGTAATCAGCAAAGTGCTCTTCTGAAGAAATAGCGCAGTGGCACTCTGTATTTGTGATGACTTATCTACAGAAGTTGAGGAAGGCACAAGCAATGTGCCAGATGCTGAAGGGTGTGAGGGAAGAGAAGTGAGTGCAGTTACTATTACAAGGGAGAAGGTGCTCAAAAAGCTGTAAGACCTAAGGGTACATAAATGAACCAGACCAGATGAACTGCACCCTAGGGTTCTGAAAGAGGTAGCAATAGAGATTGTGGAGGTATTAGTAATGATCTTTCAAACATCATTGGACTCTGGCACGGCGTCAGAGGACTGGAAAACTGCAAATGTCACTCCACTCTATAAGAAAGGAGAAAGGTAGCAGAACGGAAATTATAGACCAGTTAACATGAGCTCAGTGGTTGGGAAGATGTTGAAGTCAAATGTTAAGGATGAGGCGATGGAGTGCTTGGTGACACAGAACAAGATAATACAAAGTCAGCTTGGTTTCCTTAAGGGAAAATCCTGCTTGATGAACCTGTTGGAATTCTTTGAGGAGTTTACACATAGGGTGGATAAAGGGAATGCAGTGGACATTGCATATTTGGACTTTCAGAAGGCCATTGACAAGGTGCCACACATGAGGCTGCTTACCAAATTAAGAGCCCATGGTATTACAGGAAAGTTACTAACATGGTTAGAGCATTGGCTGATTGGCAGGAGGCAGCAAGTGGGAATAAAAAGATCCTTTTCTAGTTGGCTGCCAGTGACTAGTGGTGTTCCACAGAGGTTGGTGTTAGGATCACTTCTTTTTATGCTGTGTATAAATGATTTCAAGTCCTGTCCCGAGCCTTTGTGGCTCATCAGGCCAGTGCTTATGCCGGTTTCCGTGGTGTGAAGCGACTGAGAGGATGAGACTCCCCCCAGATAGGACGCCAGTCTATTGTGAGGTTGACCCCCAGCATTTTTTGCCGGTACCCATTTTTCAGCTGGGTAGACTGGAGCATTGTGTGGTTAAGTGCCTTGCTCAAGGACACACACACTGCCTCAGCTGGGCTCAAACTCATGACCTTCAGGTCGCTATTCAAACACCCTAACCACTTGGCCACGCTCCACACATATAAATGATTTAGATGATGAAATAGATGGCTTTGTTGCCAAGTTGCCAAGATGATAAGAAGATTGGTGGAGGGGCAAGTAGTGTTGAGGAAACAGGTAGGTTGCAGAAGGACTTAGGCAGATTAGGAGAATGGGCAAGAAAGTGGCAAATTAAAAATACAATGTTGGAAAATGCATGGTCGGTCATGCACTTTGGTAGTAGAAATAAATGTGTGGACTATTTTCTAAACGGGGAGAAAATCCAAAAATCTGAGATGCAAAGCAACTTGGGAGTCCTTATGCAGAACTCCACACTATAGTGTCAGAGGTTACAACAGGATATTGATAGGATGCAAAACTGGGCTGAGAAGTGGCAGATGGAGTTCAACCCAGATAAGTGTGAGGTGGTTCATTTTGGTAGGTCACATATGATGGCAGAATATAGTATTAATGGTAAGACTCTTGTCAGTGTGGAGGATCAGAGGGATCTTGGGGTCCAAGTCCATAGGACACTCAAAGCTGCTACACAGGTTGACTCTGTGGTTAAGAAGGCATACGGTGCATTAACCTTCATCAATCGTGGGATTGAGTTTAAGAGCCGAGTGGTAATGTTACAGTTATATAGGACCCTGGTCAGACCCCACTTGAAGTACTGTGCTCAGTTCTGGTCACCTCACTACAGGAAGGACGTAAGGGTGCAGAGGAGATTTACAAGGATGTTGCCTGGATTGGAGAGCATGCCTGATGAGAACAGGTTGAGTGAACTGGGCCTTTTCTCCTTGGAGCGACGGAGGATGAGAGGTGACCTGATAGAGGTGTACAAGATAATGAGAGGTATTGATCATGCGGATAGTCAGAGGCTTTTCCCCAGGGCTGAAATGGCTAGCACGAGAGGACATATTTTAAGGTGTTTGGGAGAAGATACAGAGGAGATGTCAGGGGTAAGTTTTTTTATGCAGAGAGTGGTGAGTGTGTGGAATGGGCTGCTGGTGGCAGTGGTGGAGGCGGAAACAATATGGTCTTTTAAGCGACTCCTGGTTAGGTACATGGAGCTCAGAAAAATAGAGGGCTATGGGTAACCCTAGGTAATTTCTTGGGGAAGGACATGCTTGGCACAGCTTTGTGGACCGAAGGGCCTGTATTGTGCTGTAGGTTTTCTATGTAACACCCTAAAGGTTAACTTGCAGGTTGAGTCGATGTTGAGGAAGGCAAATGCCATGTTAGCATTCACTTCAAGAGGTCTAGAATACAACAGCAAGGATGTGATGCTGAGTCTTTATAAGGCACTGGTGAGGCCTCACCTTGAGTATTGTGAACAGTTTTGGGCCCCTCAGCTAAGAAAAGATGTGCTGGCATCGGAGAGGATTCAGAGGAGGTTCACAAGGATGATTCCAAGAATGAAAGGGTTATCATATGAGGAATATTTGATGGCTCTGGGTCTGTACTCGCTGGAATTCAGAAAGATGAAGGGGGATCTCATCAAAACCTTTCAAACGTGAAAGGCCTAGTGAGAATAGATGTGGAAAGGATTTTTCACATGGTGGGGGAGTCTAGGACAAGAGGGCACAGCCTCAGGATAGAGGGGTGTCCATTTAAAACAGAGATGTGGAGAAATTTCTTTAGCCAGAGGGTGGTGAATTTATGGAATTTATTAGCTGTGGAGGCCTGGTCATTGGGTGTATTTAAGGCACAGCTTGATAGATTCTTCATTGGACATGGCATCAAAGGTTATGGGGAGAAGACTGGGGAGTGGGGCTGAGCAGGAGAAAGATCAGCTATGATTGAATGGCAGAGCAGACTCAATGGGCCAGATGGCCTAATTCTGCTCCTATGTCTTGTGGTCTTATGGTCAAACCTACCAAAATAACCATTTGTCAGACAAGTGGACAGAGGCACGCAGTGGCCACTTTATTAGATGCATCTGTACACCTGATTGTTGACGTAAATATCTAATTAGCCAATCCTGTGGCAGCAATTCAGTCCAATAAAGCACGCAGGCATGGTCAAGAGGATCAGTTGTTGTTCAGAACAAACATCGGAATGGGGAAGAAATGTGATCTAAGTAACTTTGACCATGGGATGACTGTGGATGCCAGACAGGGGTGGTTTGACTATCTCAGAAACTGTTGATCTCCTGGGGAACGTTCATGCACAACAACCTTTAGAGTTTGTATGAATGGTATGACTAACAATAAGACATCCAGTGAGTGGCAGTTCTGTGGGTGAAAACACCTTGTTAATGAGAGAGGTCGGAGGAGAGTGGCCAGACTGGTTCAAGCTGACAGGAAGGTGAGAGTCACTCCACTAACAACAAGTTACAACAGTGCTGTGCATTTGTGCATCTCTGGGTGCACAGGACATTGAACCTTGAAGTGGATGTTGTAGAGCAACAGAAGAGTACAGCAGGTTCCACTCCTGCACCTAAGGAAGTGGCCACTGCTAAGCAAGCCACTTGGCCTGCTTTCTCCAGATAATAGGTTTAATGGAAGCATGTTCCGATTGAGTCTGAATTGGTGCAATCAAGAAGAAGGCACACCAGCAATTATACTTCATTAGGTGTTTGGGGACGTTTGGTATGTCACCAAAGACTTCAGCACATTTCTAAAGGTGAATGTTGGAGAGGGTTCTGGCGGGTTTCATCACTGCCTGGTGTGGAGGCTCAAACGTGCATGATCAAAAGAAGCTCAAGAGGGCTGTAGGCTCAGCCATCTCCATCAACACCACCTCCCCACATCGAGGACACCTTCACAAATGGCACTGCCTCAAGAAGACAGCATCCATTATTAAGGATTCTCACCATCCAGGACACGTCCTCTTCTCAGTGCTAACATCAGGGTGGAGGTCCGGGAGGCTGAAGACCCATATTCAATGTTTTATGAACAGCTTCAACTCTGTATTCAGATCTCTGAATGGTCTGTGAACCCAAGAGCACGACCTCGCTATTCCTCTTTTTCAATGTTAATTTTAATTTTTTTATGCCCTGTTTTGTATCGCTAACAGAAAACAACAAATTTTCATTGCAAACATTAGCAATGAGAAACCTGATTCTGAGTCTGACTGACTCCAGGAATGGGCAACAGAAGAAAGATTTTCTCCCTTCCTTGCCATCCCGATGAAAGGTCTCGGGCCAAAATATTGACTGTTTATTCCTCTCTATAGACACTGCCTGACCTGCTGAGTTCCTCCAACATTATGTGTATGTTGGATTTTCAGCATCTGAAAATTCTCTGTGTTTGTGAACAGCTCCAGCCTGGTAGTGGAATGCAACAAAAACATAGCTTGCTGCAGGTAAAACCTTTGTCTTTAATTAATATTTACCAGTTTACCAGTTTTAGAATGGAGCCCAAAACACACAAGGAGCAGAGATCAGTGTAGATGAAAAATCATAATATTTTACAACGCAGCCACCAGGAAACTGTGTGCCTGACCTGAAAAGGTCAAACAGAATCAGAATTAGATTTCTCATCACTAACATATGTCCTGAATTTTGTTGTTTTGTGGCAGCAGTACAAAGCAAGACATAAAAAATTGCTATACTGTAAATTACAGAAATAAATCAATCATGAAAAAGAGGAATAACAAGCTGGTGTTCCATGCTAACAAGATGATTATTCTGTTGCCTTCAATCTGGTTGGTCCATGGCACTTATCCTTTCCTTAGATTCCCATTGGTCTATGCTCTTATCAATCATGCAAACTTTAAGCTGCATTATCCACCAGAGTCCTATTTTTATGTCATACAGCCCCTGATGGAAAGACTGAGTTAGGACAGGATTTAAATGCAAGACATCAAGAAGTCTTCTGAAGGGTTCTTGTGAGTCAGCGTTGCTGGTGAATGTCACTGGTGCCCAGAGACACATTTGCCCACTCACATGCATAATGGAGACATGCAGAAGCAAACTAATTCGTCAACCCTCCATCCGTGAAGAACCGGAGCTGCAGAGAATGAAGATTAACCTTTTTCAGAAAGTTCTTTCTCCAGGGTCAAAGAGAATTTTTGCCAGAACTTCCAGGGATGTTGATGTGTACACTCAGAGGCCAATTTACTTTGTGTACCCGATATCGTGGCCACTGAGTGTATGTTCATGGTCTTCTGCTTCTGTAGCCCGTCCATATAAAGATTTGATGTGCTGTGCATTCACAGATGCTTGTCTGCACACCACTGTTGTAACACATTGATATTAGAGTTACTGTCACCCTCCTGTCAGCTTGAACCAGTCTGTCACCCTCCTGTCAGCTTGAACCTCTCTCATTAACAATGCTTTCTTGCCCCGAGAACTGCTGCTCACTGGATGTTCTTTTGTTTTTCCTACAGTTCTTGTAAATTCTAATGCTTCTCTGAGGCTGTTGTGCGTGGAAATCCCAGGAGATCAGAGGTTTTTGAGATACTCAAACCACCCCATCTGGCACCTGCAATCTCCACAGTTAAAGTCACTTTATTCATATTTCTTCCCCTTTCTGGTGCTTGACCTGAGTAAGAACCAAACCTCTTCTTCTTCTTTTCACTTTTAATGGCAGTTGGAAGTCCAACTTCAAGATGCATTACCGCCACCAACAGGGCTGGAGTGTGATGTAGAGAACTGGGAAATAAAACATAACAACATAAGTCCCGAGACGTCAACTGTACTTCTTCCTGTAGATGCTGCCTGGCCTGCTGCGTTCCACAGCTTTATCTGTGTGTGTTGCTTGAATTTCCAGCATCTGCAGATTTCCTTAATTTTGCATTAGAACATAAGAAATAGGAGCAGGAGTAGGCCATCTGGCCCATCAAGCCTACTCTGTCATTCAAAGATCATGGCTGATCTGGCCATGGACTCATCTCCACTTACTTACCTTTTCCCCATGACCTCTAATTCCCCTACTGGACAAAAATCATTCCATCCTTGTCTTTGTCCTTACTACTTCTCTTTTCAAATGCAAGCTAAATTACCACCAAAGGGCCTATAGATTGTAAATAGTGAAAGATGATACTGTGAGTTAAAGTCACTCCCATAGCTTTTAAGTGAAAATCATCAACCCACAAAGATTGTGATGAAACCCACATTAGACACTGAACATTTTGACCATGTCTGCATGCCTTTCTGCATTGAGTTGCTGCCACATGATTGGCTGATTAGGCATTTGCATTAATGAGCAGGTGTGACTAATAAAATGAACACTGCTGGGATAGAGAACTAATGCTCTGTGCAAGTCTGCTACCCAAAGCCATATATCCAGAGTATTTTAAAATACTCTGCAAATTATTCATGGTCGACTATTTTGTTTTCAGTCTCTGGTTTTGAGGACTGGCCCAAAGGATTGAATGCACTGCACCTGTGGCTTTGTAACCACTTTACCAAGTACTCGAGAATTATAACTATACATGAGCCTAGCAATATTTAATGTGCAAAGTTTGTTGGGTGTCAACATATTCAAAATAAGTTAAAAAGCTTGCAACACACACAAAATGCTGGAGAAACTCAGCAAGCCAGGCAGCATCTATGGAAAAAAAGTATAGCTGACATTTTGGGCTGAGACTCTTTGGCAGGACTGGAGAAAAAAAAAAGATGAGTAGATTTAAAAGGTGGGTAGATTTAAGTACTCTACTGTCACGATGAGGCTACACTCACGTTGGAGGAACAAAAACTTATATTCCATCTGGGTAGCCTCCAACCTGATGGATGACCATCGATTTCTCTAACTTTGGCAATGGTCACCCCTACCGCCCCCACCTTCACCATTCCCTTTTCCCTCTCTCACCTATCCCCTTGCCTGCCCATTGCCTCCCCCTGGTGTTCCTCCCCCCCCACTTTTCTTACTTGGATTTCCAGCATCTGCAGATTTTCTCCTGTCTGTGATTAAAATACTTACTGTGTGATATTTTTATTTATTAATGGAAAGAGCAAAAATCAATGAATTTAATTTATTTTTAGTGCCTCTGAATTTAATATCAATGTATTTTGCATTATGGAAAGAGTTTATTCCTAACTAAATGGAGCATTTTCACTCCCAGTTATACAATTATAGTTATACAGTTACTTCAAGAGTTTTGCCTGGGGAGTTGGCAATCCCAGCACAGTTGCATTTGGTATCCATTCTTAGTTGCATTGTCGCCACGAAGAGTTGCATTCCATGCACTGCTGTGGAGAATAGAGTCATAGCACTACAACGCAGAAACAAGCCCTTCTGCCCATCTAGTCCATGTGAACTATTATTCTGTCTAGTCCCGTCAAGCCGCACCTAGACTATATCGCTGCAGACCCCTCTCTTCCAAGTATGTTATCCAAACTTCTCTTCAGTGTTGAAATCAAACCTGCATCCACCACTTCCATTGGTAGCTCGTTCCACACTCACACCACCTTCTGAGAGAAGAAGTTGCCCCTCAGGTTCCCCTTAAACATTTCACCTTTCACCCTTAACCTATCACTTCTAATTATAGTCTCTCCCAAACTCAATGGAAAAAGTCTGTTTGCATCTGCCCTATCTATGCTTGTCTTGATTTTCTATACCTCTATCAAACCTCCCTTCATTCCGTTGTGCTCCAGAGAATAAAGCCCAGGCCTGCTCAACCTTTCCTTATGAGATTCGTCTCCTTGCAGGCAGCCACTAAACAAGGAAGCCCAAATGAAAAAAAAAACATCAAGCACCTAGTGTACAGAGAAAAAAAATGATTATGCAAACAATAAAAGCAAGCAAATGGTGTCCAGAACTGAGGTCCACAAAAGTGAGTTCATTCACAGACACAAAACCGCAGTGTCATTTAAGCACAGAGCCGAGTAAGCATCGCGGAACAGCGAGCTGCCCCGACCTTTTCAATCTGGCCTGGCACTTAAATCATCGTCCGTCACTTCAATAGGCTCTGGGGCCTAGGCCCTAACATATCTTGGGCTGTTTTGATCTGACTCGAGAAAGGGATTAGATTTATTTGCCACATGTACATTAACACATTTCAATGTATGTTTCAATGTACATATAGCAAATAAATATAACCATATAACAATTACAGCACGGAAACAGACCATCTCAGCCCTTCTAGTCCATGCCAAACGCTTACTCTCACCTAGTCCCATGGCCTGCACTTAGCCCATAACCCTCCATTCCTTTCCTGTCCATATACCTATCCAATTTTACTTTAAATGACAATACCAAACCTGCCTCTACTTCTACTGGAAGCTCGTTCCACACAGCTACCACTCTCTGAATAAAGAAGTTCCCCCTCATGTTACCCTTAAACTTTTGCCCCTTAAACTCTCAACTCATGTCCTCTTGTTTGAATCTCCCCTACTCTCAATGGAAAAAGCCTATCCACATCAACTCTATCTATCCCCCGCATCATTTTAAGTACCTCTATCAAGTCCCCCCTCAACCTTCTACGCTCCAAAGATGGAACGTAAATCTAATTTCTTTCCCTTCAGTGTTTAGAATTCCTTTGGAGTGTAGGTGTTGAAGTTGGGAACATGATGCAGAGAACTACAGCGAAACAAGCCACCACAAGCAACAGCATGATATTGACCAGATAATCAATCCCAATGATGGTGGTTCGTGATCAAATGATTGGGATAAAAGAGACATCATTCCAGATTCACATTCAGATTCAGTTTATTGTCATTTATAAACCGCAAATACAATGCAGTTAAAAAATGAGACAACGAATGATATCACGAAAAAGCACAAAACAGACCACACAAGAAAAACCACATAACGTTTGGTAATCCCCAGTCCAGAGTCCGGAGAGGCTGTTGCGTATCGATATCGCGCTACCATCTTAGCACGTTCCCCAGAAAGGAACTACAAACCCATCAGATAAACCTAAAGCTACAAGACCTACACAAAACCACATTGTTATATATAGTTATAGTTAACATATAGTTTCAACAGTGCAGACAATACCACAATTGATAAAAGACTAACTGACAAAGACCACATAATTATAACACATAGTTTCAACAGTGCAATGCAATACCGTAATCTGATAAAGAGCAGTCCATAGCACGGATTAAAAGAAAGTCTCAAAAGTCCCGACAGCCCATCATCTCACGCAGACGGTAGAAGGAAGAAAAACTCTTCCTGCCATGAACCTCCCCACTTATCAATCAAGTTGTGCCCCAGGATATTCTGTGTTCATTGAGGGCCATAGTTGTACATTTCATCTGCTCAAAGGCAATTCACCTTTGATATGTGGCTTTCTAAGGTGGATGAGAATGAAATAAATACAATGTGGGTAAGATTAAGGGAAGCTTGCAGGAATAGACTGGAATAAAACAAATCACTTCTTACTAACATCCATCAAGTGGTCATAGGTGCTTTGGAGGGAGCGAGGATTTGATGTATTGCACTTCAATGGGTGACAGCTTGCACTGACATCTGGTGGAGAATGTGCTGAGGCAGCTTTTCCCATAGAAAGTGCAAACTTCTGTCGATAAACTTCCAGATGGATACTCAAACTCCTACTCTGGTTAGTTTTAATGGTTTCATTTAGTTTCTCTCTTTCTATTATCCTCATCACACTCTCTCCATCACTCTCCCCCTCACTCTCATTCTCCCTATCTCTCTCATTTTCTTTTTTGCCTTCTCCGTACTAGCTCTCTTTATTACTCTCACTTGTTTGGGCGGCAGGTGGAAATACATCTCTACCAAAGGAGGTGTAAGGTACTCCTTCCCTCCGCTAGCCTGCAGGTCACCCTTGGGCAAGGTGTAGCACCTGCTTAGCCCCCCCCCCCACCCCCCCAATCTGTGTCACCTGAATCCATGGGAGCGGACGGTGAATGGTCATATGAGCAGCCGGTGTGTATCACGAGTCTTGGTAATGTGACAACTGGTGCCAAGCAGACAATCTCTCCGAAGAGTATTGATAATGGCTGGGGTCACTCGTCTTGTAAAGACACTGCCCAGAAGAAGGCAATGGCAAATCACTTACACAGAAAAATTTGTCAAGAACAATCACGGTCATGGAAAGACTGTGATCACGCTTGTCATAAGACACGGCAGATAACGAATGCACAAGCTACCTATTACACTCTCTCTCTATCAATTTTTCTTATTCATAAAAACATTGAATAAAGAGGCAGTGTCCATGGGTTCGCAGAACATTCAGAAATCTGATGGAAGGGGGAAGAAGCTGTTCCTAAAACATTGAGTGTGGGTCTTTCGGCTCCTCTACCTCCTCCCTGATGGTAGTAATGAGAACAGGATATATCCCATATGTTGAGGTGTAGATGACAACTTCTTGATGGACCAAGGTGTAGAAGGAAATGGACCAAGTGCCAGCAAGTGGGATTAGTATAGGTAGATGTTTGACGATAATGCATAAAAGCACGCAGACATTGTCAAGAGGTTCAATTGTTGTTCAGACCAAACATCAGAATGAGGATGAAATGTGGTCTAAGTGAGTTTGACCATGGAATGATTGTTGGTGCTAGATGGGCTGGTTTGAGTATTTCAAAACTTGCTGATCTCCTGGGAGATCTCTAGAGTTTATAGAGAATGACGTGAGAAACGAAAAGAAAACGAGTAGTAGTTCTGTGGGCAAAATCACCTTGTCGATGAGAGGGGTCAGAGGAGAATGGTCAGACTGGTTCAAGCTGATGGGAAGGCAACAACCAACTAGACTATGCTTTCCTAATATCATATTCCAAACATAAAACTGAATCCAGTGATATTAAATGCCCCGAGAATTTATCACACTTTAAAGTAGTGCTGAACCAAGAGGATGTTCTGTAGTTCCTTGTCAGCCCGAGAACAGCAGCAATGGCTGGAATGCTCTCTCCTCCTCTCCAGCCTATTGAACTCCTGGACCAGACCGTGTTCCAATGCAATTACTTCCGGGATGACAGTTCATACCAGGGTGTGGCTCTCTGAAGCTACCACCTAGACTCCCAATCCTTTTCGTGATTAAGAAAACAGTAGACATTCATATTGGTTGATAAGGGCAAAATGGCTGTCACTGAAATAGGGAGGGCTGAGCTACTGGCTAAGTCATTCACTGCAATTCCTAATGAAGATAATCTAAGTGAAGAGGTTAAACAATGTCAGCCTAAGGCTCCAAGTGAATTCCCTGATACGTTAGAAGGTAGCAGTAGCCAAAAAACCATGTCATACATCCCTTCTCTGCCACTCACTTTAAACAATGCGTCACTCTCTCCTTGGTGCCCTCTTCAAACCAGCCAATGGGGTCCCTTTTACCGCATCTCTCCCTTTCTCCCCGCCTTCAATCTCCTTCTCTAGCCAGCTCTCTGTCTTCCCAAATTCGTTCATTCTTTGTCTCCGTCCAAATTCCAAACAAATGCTCTCACCTCATTGTCTCTTCTCATGAGTGTATTTATTGTTGAAGGGCACTCTACACGAACCACTGCAAACAGGTGAGATAGAATGAGCTTTAAGAAGGGATGAAAATGTGAGTGAATGTTAAAGAATGAAAATACAGGGGGTTAATTGGCAAATGGAATGATAGGTGCAAGATGGCGTTTTTTTTGGTGTAATCCAATTGAAACAATGAGATCTGAAGAAGTTTAGATTGGCTTAGAACCAGTCACCATCTTTAATGCTGTGTCTTTACAGCTGGTTTAAATCTTATCAGCATATTTAACTTAAAATGAAAAACACGGAAGATATGCATATCTGAGATATCATCTAATGTTAAATTGTTTTACTTGCCAAACATTCTTATTCTTTCATGACATTTGAAAGTTTATCGGGAACTCTCAGTTTACAAATCCATGTGGTTTCAAAAGTCCAGGTCCATATATATTGTTCAGAGTGACGTGTGAGCATAGGAGCAGAATTAGGCCAATCGGCCCATCGAGTCAGCTCCACCATTCCATCATGGCTAATCTATTATTTCACCCAACCCCATCCTCCTGCCTTCTTCCTGTAGCCTTAGACACCCTTACTAATCAAGAAACTACTAACTCAATGACCTGGCCTGCACAGATGTTTGTGGCATTGAATTCCACAGATTCACCACCCTCTGGTTAAAGCAATTTCTCCTCATCTCTATGCTAAACGGACGCTCATTTATCCTGAGGCTGTGCCCTCTGATCCTAGACTCTCCCACCACCGGAAACATAAGTTTATGGAGAAGGCAATGGTTGATAAGCAGATCAACCAAGACAAGCACTCAGTATGTCAGACTGCTGTGAGGTGCGTGATAAGGCTGAAGCATCAGTACGGGAAAGAAGCATGCATCGTGGACGCAGGCTTACGGGTTTGATGAGTGAGACAGAAGACACTGAGTATGGTTAAGCACATTAATCATTTATTTACAAACGGTAAAAGATTCAGACAAATATTCTAAATCTCCTCAATATACCCAAACTACAAAACTGAATATTCAACAAACAGACATTTAGCTAGGAATGCGAGTCTGCAGCAAACTTTCCCAGTGGTTCTTCAGCACTGGTCCATGTCAAGAGGATCCACTGGAGCCAAAAGGAAAGAGACTGAGCTTCCCGCATGTGCTATTCTCATACCACTGAAGTGCCTGTAGGTGGGCACTGGTGCTGTGGCACACGAGGCAAACCAATGGCCAAAAGCCTCTGCATCCTTCAAATGGGCCAACCGACAACTGGCATGGTAGAAGCAGCTTCTGGCCGACCAGTAAACTAACCGCCTCATGAGAAAGCATCATATGGACTTTATAGAAATGTATAAAACCATGTGGGGCATAGATAATGTGGGTGATCATAGTTTTTTCTCAGGATAGACGAGTCTAAAACTAGAGGGGATGTTTAAGGTGAGGAGAGAAGGATTAAAAAGGGGACCTGAAGGAAATGGCCTGTCGGGGAGAAGATCTATTTCTACCAAAGGAGGTGTAAGGCACTTCTTCCCTCCGCTCGCCTGCAGTTCACCCTTGGGCAAGATGTAGCACCTGCTTAGCCCCAATCAGGGGTCACGTGAAACCATGGGAAGCAGGGGGTCGTATAAGCAGTCCTGGTTATATGATCACTGACAAAGCCCTGGTTATGTGACCACTGACACCAGGCAGACAATCTTTCTGAAGAGTACTATGTTGGCTGGGCTCACCCGACTTGTGAAGATAATGCCCAAAAGAAGGCGATGGCAAATGCTTCTGTAGAAAATCTTGCCAGGATCAATCATGTTCATAGACCATGATCGCCCATGACAGACAACATGGCACATAATGATGATGATGATAATGAAAGGAACACCTTGTCATATAAAGGATGATGAGAGTATGAGCTATGAGCTGCCAAGTGGGGTGTTAGAGGAGGGGGTGAGGATTTCAAATGGAAACATACATTTGCAGCATTAGTCTTAGAGTCAACATTAAAACCCTTTCTGGATTGCTTCACCAGTCAAATTGAAAATAGAATAGAGCATTCTACCCAGCCTTGCCTACTGTGAAAGGGAGTTTATAAGGCATTGGTCAGACCACCCTTGGAGTGTTGTGAGCAGTTTTGAGCCCTTATCTAAGAAAGGACGTCTTGGAGGGTCCAGAGGAGGTTCATGAGAATAAGCCTGGGGATGAAAAGATTAATAAATGAGGAGCATTTGATGGCACTGGGCCTGTACTCACAGGAGTTTAGAACATTGAAATCTGTTGAATATTGAAAGGCCTAGACAGAGGTACCGTGGAGAGGATGTTTCCTGGAGAGGGGAAGTTTAGGACCAGAGAGCACAGACTTAGAATACAAGGACGTCCCTTTAGGAAAGAGATGAGGAGGAATTTCTTCAGCCAGTAGATGGTGAATCTGTGGAATTCATTGCCACAGACAACTGTGGAGTCCAAGTCATTGGGAGGTTGATAGGGTTCTTGATTAGTAAGGACATCAAATATCACGGGTAGAAGGCAGGAGGATGGGGTTGAGCAGGATAATAAAAGAGCCGTGATGGAATGGCGGAGCAGATTCAATAGGCGAAACGTTAATTCTGCTCCTATGTCATTGGGTCTTATGGTCTTGTGTTTGGGCAACATTCAGTAGACTGTATGTCTCTATCTCTCTGAATACAGAGCACAGTGAGCCATATGCTTGACTATTCTAAAAATTCATTGAATTTACACAGATCTAATCTTCCTCTAGCTAGGAAATGCATCTTGGTCTCTGTAAGTGATGGCTTACCTTGCACAGCAGGATCCTTTTCCAATACTTCCCTTCCCATTGAGAATTGGTTGGCTGCAGCGTAATCACTCTCCTCCTGTCTCCCTTGTGAAACAGTGTTAACCTCCGAGCCTTGAAGCTGCCTGATTGATGTGTGGTTATTTTCCAATTAGACAGATCTTTTGTTGAGATTTATCACAGTTAATTTGCCTCTACAATCTCAGCAAGGCATCTGGACTTGAATTTGTGACTTCCTTAGTAAAGAAAGACATAGCTCATTGTTGGTACAAAGAACTTTGACAAAATTCAATGGATGCACAGTAGAGAGTATCCTGACTGGTATGGCCTGGTATGGAAGCACCAAAGCCCATGAATGGAAAAGCTTACAAAAAGTAGAGGATACAGCCAGGTCCACCACAGGAAAAGCCCTCCCCACCACCGAGCACATTTACAAGGAGCGCCGCCACAAGAAAGCAGCTTCCATCATCTAGAAACCTCACCATCCAGCCCGTGCTCTCTTCTCACTACTGCCATCTGGAAGGAGATACAGGATCCTGCATCACCAAGCTCAGGAACACTTATTACCCTTCAACCGTCAGGCTGCTGGACCAGCATGGATAACTTCACTCTCCTCAGCACTGAACTTATTCCACTATGGACTCACTTTCAGGGATCATACATCTCTTGTTCTCAATATTATTTATTACTTATTTTATTATTATTTTTCTTTGTTTTTCTTTTACATAGAACATAGAACAGTACAGTACCAGAACAGGCCCATCAGCCCTTGGTGCTGTGCTGATCCAGTTAAAAAGTAAATCAAAAACCCCGAAGGTGAATCCCAATGCATTTCTATACATACACCAAGAGCAAGGGGACTCTGCCCAGAAGAAGGCAATAGCAAACTACTTCTGTAGAAAAAATTACCAAGGACAATCATGATCATACATCATACAACATGGAACATAATGAATTAATGATAATCCTGGGACAGAGACTCTGATGACCTACCCTATCAATGTCTCTTGTAATTTTTATAAACATCTATCCAATCACCCCTCGACCTCTCCGGTGCTCCAGAGAAAATAATCCAAGCTTGTCCGGCCTCTCCTTGTAACTAAAGAACATGCTAGGAAGTATGATGAGCAAGCTTGCTGACTGTACTCTGCAGAGCGGCAGATCCCATTGCATCATATCTATACCTTTCATCATTTTAAACTTCTTCATTAATCAATTCAATGTGCTGGTTGCCAAATTGGAAAGAAAATGGTCAGGCTGTTTGGTTCAGCAATAAATGAAGATGTATCAAGCTGAGTACATTGCTTCATTGCTTCATTGTCCTCTGATTGGTCTGATAAGTGAGCTAATGCATTATTAACAACTTCACTTCTAGACAGTGAGTGTATTCTTTTCCCAAAGTTTCATCGAGTCTGAGGGACATTGATTCTCTGCTGCCACCTAGTGATGGCTCTGAATGATTCAAAGATTCAAAGGAAATTTAATCACAAAGTATGCATGTGGTATACAAGCAGCACACACAAAATGCTGGTTTGAAAATTGGCCACTCACCTCCAGGAACACTATCAGAGACAGCAAATCCCCAGGTTGCTCAATCTACCCAAAGACACACCATCAAACTGCAGGTCACAAGTTCCAAAAGTAGCAGGGCCACTTATGAAAGAAAAGGAAGGCGTAAAAGAAGTGAAATTAATTTTGTGGAACATCTGGAGGGCGTTGCCCTGGCAGCATGGTTCGCTGGCACCATCTTCCTGTGACACAAAATAAACATTAGCTTTACTTGGCGCAGACATTGAAACATACATTGGAATGTGTCATTTGCATCAATGACCGACACAGTCTGCGGATGTTCTGGGGGCATACTTCCAACGCCAACGTAGCATGCCCACTTACTAACCCGTTCATCTTTGGAAAGTGGGAGGAAACCAGAACGTCCCGCACGATCACAGATAGAATATACAAACCCCTTATTGATTATCATCATTGTCATCGTTATGTGACATGTCATATGATCATGGTCCCATGACCATGATTGTTCTTGGCAAATGTTCCTGCTGAAGTTGTTTAGCATTGCCTTCTTCTGGGCAGTGTCTTTACAAGACGGGTGACCCCATCCATTATCAATACTCTTCAAAGACTGTCTGCCTGGCGTCAGTGGTCACATAACTAGAACTAGCAATATGCACCAGCTGCTCATACGACCATCCACATCCTGCTCCTGTGGCCTCACATGACCCTGATAGGGAAGCTAGACAGGTGCTACACCTTGCCCAGGGGTGACCTGCAGGCTAGCAGAGGGAAGGAGCACCTCACGCCTCCTTTGATAGGGACGTACCTCCACCCTGCCACTCAGCAGTGGGAATTGAACCCTGATCACTGGCGCTGTGAAGCGCTCGTCTACCCATGAGATTCTGCAGGTGCTGGAGATCTTGAGCAAAATGCTCAAAACATCGGCTGTGTAGTTCCCTTCAGGTTGCTGCCCAAGTTCAGTTCATCCAGCATTTTGTGCGCATTGCTCTGAGTGAAGAGACACTAATTGGGAAATTTGTCTGTGTAATACCAGTTGACATTGGTCTGATACCAATTTCTTGGATATTTTTGGAGGAGTTGATTCCAGTTGCTAATAGTGAGTGGACTTTTATACGCAGGATCTAAATGTAAATTTGAGAACTCCGCCAACCGGCTGTGTAATACCCACAGTTTGTTTTTGGTGACATTTTATATAACCATATAACAATCACAGCACGGAAACAGGCCATCTCGGCCCTCCTAGTCCGTGCCGAACTCTTAATCTCACCTAGTCCCACCTACCCGCACTCAGCCCATAACCCTCCACTCCTTTCCTGTCCATATACCTATCCAATTTTACCTTAAATGACAGAACTGAACTGGCCTCTACTACTTCTACAGGAAGCTCTTTCCACACAGCTATCACTCTCTGAGTAAAGAAATACCCCCTCGTGTTTCCCTTAAACTTCTGCCTCCTAACTCTCAAATCATGTCCTCTCGTTTGAATCTCCCCTACCCTCAATGGAAACAGCCTATTCACGTTAACTCTATCTATCCCTCTCAAAATTTTAAATACCTCGATCAAATCCCCCCTCAACCTTCTACGCTCCAATGAATAGAGACCTAATAGATCCTTTTTGAAGGTGTGCTTGATGGTAGGGAACACGGTGCCCTGATGGAGCTGGTTGAGTTTGCAACCCTCTGCCACTTTTTATGATCCTGTGCCGTGGCCTCTCCATACCAGACGGTGGTGCAACCAGTTAGAAAGCTTGCTATGGTACATTTGTAGATATCTTGATAGAGTCTTTGGTGACGTACCGAATTTCCTCAAGGTGCAAATGAAATGCAGCAGCCGGCGTGCCTTCTTTGTAAAAGTGTCAATATGAAGGGCCCAGGATAGCTTATGTTGATGCTCAGGAACTTGAAACTGCTCACCCTTTCCTCTACTGATGATTTCCTATCTCCCTGAGGCTGCCCATGATTCCACTGGATGCTTGCATCCCGAAGACGTGGGTTGGTGGGTGATAAAAAGCCCTTAGTCCTAGTGTACAGGTGAGTTATAGAACTGTTCGGTATGGTAGCATAGTGTTTAGCGTAACACTATTATAGCACCACCTACCTGTGTTCAATTCTGATCCTGTCTGTAAGGAGCTTGTACATTCTTCCTGTGAATGCATAGGTTTCCCCCGTTGCTCCAGTTTCCTCCCACATTCCAAAGACGTGCAGTATTTACTGCCCATTACGCCATAGGCAGTGTTCACGACTTCCTTCATCATGTCAGTAGTGTCCTCTCAGTTTTCAATTCTGTCATTTGTGTAAGTCCCGGTGGAGACTCAGGAATACTGTCACACTCAGATGTAGAAGGATTCTTTATTGCTGTTTCTGTAACAGTTTTGTTTTTGATTGAACTCCCGAATCTGGAGGACTGGTGGTCTGCTTTTAGTCTGTCTGCTACCCTTTGACCTGTTTGGCATGGATGACCCTACCAAGAGCCAAAGGACAAGGCCCTGAATCCAGCCAACAGAGCTTTCTGGATCATTGAGAGACTCAAATACTCCAAGCCCTATGACGAGGTTGTGATCCTCTTGGAGGAAAGACGTACAGGTTAGTAGGTTAATTGGACACATGGGTGTAATTGGGCAGACAGGACTCGTTGGGCCGAAAGGGCCTGTGATCATGCTATATCACTAAATCAAAATAAAATAAAAATCTGGAGGAGGAGGATCTGATGGGAATGTGGGGAAAATATATCGAGGAATATTATGGTCAGGTTTACTGAGGAAGAGTGAGAGGCTGTTGTTAGTGTGCTATCCAAACTGATTGTTCCATATATTTGGATGTGGAAATTATAGGGAGGGTGCAGAGGAGATTTACCAGGAGGCTGCCTGGACTAGAAGGCATGTCTAATGAAGATAGACTGAGTGAGCTACAGCTTTTCTCTTTGGAGAGCGAAGAATGATGAAATGTGAGTTGATAACAGAGTACAAGATGACAAGAGGCTTAATCGAGTGGATAGCCAGAGATCTTCTCCCATGTGGAAATGGCTATACAAGGGGGCATAATTTTCAGTTTATTGGAGGAAAGTATAGGAACATGTCAGAGGTACAACTTTTACACAGAGTGGTGGTAGAAGCGGATACTTTAGGGCAGGGATTACCAACCTTTTTTATGCCATGGACCCTTTCCATTAACTGAGTTGTCCTGAAACCCAGATTGGGATTGATTAGGAGACTTTAAGAAGCACTTAAACTCATGGATGACAGAAAAATGGAGGGTATTATAGGAGGAAAGGGTGAGATTGATTTCGGAGTAGGTTAAAGGGTCAGCAGGACATTGTGGGCCAAAGGGCCTGCACTGAGCTGTAATGTTCTGCACTCAGTGACCTGCTCATTAATACAAATATTTAATCAGCCAATCATATGGCAGGAGCTAAATGCATAAAAGCATGTAGACATGGTCAAGAGCTTCAATTGTTGTTCAGATCAGACATCAGAACGGGGAAGAAATGTGATCTAAGTGCCTTTGACCGTGGAATGATTGCTGGTGCCAGACAGGGTGGTTTGAGTATCTCAGAAACTGCTGATCACACACAGCAGTCTCTACAGAGACTGATGTGAAGAGCAAAAATCATCCAGCGAATGGCAGTTCTGTGAGTGAAAGCACCTTATTAATGAAAGAAGACAGAGGAAAAAGGGCCAGACTTGTTCAAACTGAGAGGAAGATGGCAGTAACTCAAATAACCATGTGGTACAACAGTGGCATGCAGAAGAGCATCTCCAGACACACAACACATTGAGCCTTGAAGTGGATGGCCTACAGCAGTAGAAGACCATGAACATACACTTGGTGGCCACGTTATTGGGTACAGGAGGTACAGTGCCTATAAAAAGTATTCACCCCGCTTGTAAGTTTTCATGTTTTATTGTTTTACAACAATGGATCACAGTGGATTTAATTTGGCTTCTTTGACACTGATCAACAGAAAATAACTTTTGTGTCAAAGTAAAAGAAGATCTCTACAAAGTGATCTAAATTAATTACAAATATAAAACACAAAATAATTGATTGCATTATGTTTAATGACAATGAAACATGCTTACGTGAGAATGCTGCTCTTGGACTACAGTTCAGCATTCGACACCATAGTTCCCTCCAGGCTCGACAAGAAGCTCAGAGACCTTAACCTTCACCCTGCCTTGTGTAGCTGGATCCTGGACTTGCTGTCAGATTGCCGTAAGGTGGTAAGAGTGGGCTCCTTCACCTCTGCCCCTCTAACCCTCAACACAGGTGCCCCTCAGGGCTGTGTACTAAGCCCCCTCCTTTACTCTCTGTCTACCCATGACTGTGTCGCCACCCTCAGCTCCAATCTGCTAATTAAACTTGCCGATGACACTACACTGATTGGCCTAATCTCAAACAACAACAAGGCGGCCTACAGGGAAGAAGTAACCTCTCTGACACAACAACCTCTCCCTCAACATTGTAAAAACAAAGGAGCTGGATGTGGATTACAGGAGGAATGGAGACAGGCTAATTCCTATTGACATCAATGGATCTGGGGTTGAGAGGGTGAACAGTTCCTCGGCATAAACATCACTGAGGATCTCACATGGTCTGTACATACCACCTGTGTGGTAAAAAAAATACAACAGTGCCTCTTTCACCTCAGATGGTTGAAGAAGTTGGGTATGGTGTCCCAAATTCTAAGAACTTTCTACAGGGGTACAATTGAGAGCATCCTTTCTGGCTGCATCACTGCCTGGTATGGGAACTGTACGTCCCTCAATCACAGGACTCTGCAGAGTGGTGCAGACAGCCCAGTGTATCTGTAGATATGAACTTCCCACTATTCAGAACATTTACAAAGATAAGTGTGTAAAAAGGGCCTGAAGGATCATCGGGGACCCCAGCCACCCCAACTGCAAACTGTTCCAGCTGCTATCATCCGGGAAATGGTACCACAGCATAAAAGCCAGCAGCCTCTGGGACAGCTTCTTCCACCAGGACATCAGACTGCTTAATTCATGCTGACCCGACTGTATTTCTATGTTATATTGACTATCCTGTTGTACATAATATTTATTACAAATTACTATAATTGCACATTGCACATTTAGACAGAGATGTAATGTAAAGATTTTTACATGTATATGAAGAATGTAAGTAATAAAGTTAATTCAATTCAATACATTAAGTATTCACCCCCTTCAAGTCAGTATGTAGTAGATGCATCCTTGGCAGTAATTACAGCCTTGAGTTTGTGTGGATAGGTCTCTATCAGCTTTGCACATCTGGACACTGCAATTTGTCCCCATTTTTCTTTACAAAACTGCACAGGCTCTGTCAGACTGTCTGGGGATCGTGAGTGAACAGCCCTTTTCAAGTCCAGCCACAAATTCTCAATTGGATTGAGGTCTGGACTCTGACTTGGCCACTCCAGGACATTAACTTTGCTGTTTTTAAGCCATTCCTGTGCAGCTTTGGCTTTATGCTTGGGGTCATTATCTTGCTGGAAAACAGATCTTCTCCCAAGTCACTTTTCTCTTGCAGACTGCATCAGGTTTTCCTCCAGGATGTCCCTGTACTTTGCTGCATTCATTTTACCCTCTACCTTCACAAGCCTTCCAGGGCCTGCTACAGTGAAGCATCCCCACAGCAAGATGCAGTCACCACCATGCTTCATGGTAGTGATGGTGTGCTTTTGACGATGTGCTGTGTTTGGCTTCCACCAAATGTGGCGTTTAGTCTGATGGTCATAAAGCTCAATTTTGGTTTCGTCAGACCATCAAACCTTCTTCCAGATGATTCAGTTTCCCACATGCCTTCTGGCAAACTAGTCAAGAGTTCATATGAGTTCTTTTTTCAACGGTGGCTTTCCCTTTGCCACTCCCCCATAAAGCCGTGACTGGTAAAGCACCTGGGCAACAGTTGTTCCCATCTCAGCCACTGACACTTGTAACTCCTCCAGAGTCATCATAGGCACCTCAATAGTCCCCTCCCTTTGTGATCACTCAATCTTTGAGAACAGCCTGCTCCAGGATGATCTACAGCTGTGCATATTCTTTCCATTTCTTGATGACTGACTTAAGTGTACTCCAACAGTGACTTGGAAATTTTCTTCAATCCATCTCCTGACTTGTACTTTTCAATAACCTTTTCAGACAGTTGCTTGGAGTGTTCCTTTGTATCTGGACCTTCCAGATACTGGTATATTTTTACAACAATCAATTGAAACACTTTGACAGCACACAGGTCTCCAAAAACAGATCTCTATTTAACTAATTATGTGACTTCTAAAACCAATCGGCTGCACCAGTGATGTTTGGTGTGTCATATTAAAGGGGAGTGAATGGTTATGCAATCAATTATTTGTGTTTTATATTTGAAATTAATTTAGATCACTTTGTTATCTGTTTTCACTTTGACACAAAGGAGTCTTCTTCTGTTGATCATTGTCAAAAAAACCAAATTAGATCCACTGTGATTCACTGTTGTCAAACAATAAAACGTGAAAACGTCCAAGAGGGGTGAATACTTTTTATAGTTATTGTAACTAATAAAGTGGCCATTGAGTGTAGGCTATATGTTCTGTAAGTACATCGGATTGGTGTGAACGGCTGCTTGGTGGTTCAGTATGGGCTCAATGGGCCAAAGGGTATATTTCTGCTGGCAAGGTTAAAGCATGTGCTTCCTTGATGTGTGTTTTGTCCTTCAGTCCCCCGTAGCTAAAGCTGTGGGCCCATCAGAACACAGTCCTCCTTGACGGCCTGTGACGCCTCAGTGGGTGCTGCCTACACATTGCTATCAATCAATAGTCAGCACAGAACTCACACTGCGCGTCGTCATCACTGAGAGCAATAGACCAGGACCTTCTCTGTACTTGAGCTGACTTCAGAGTGCTGGCATGAAGCAGGAACACTAAATGGTCCTTTCAGATTACCTCTCTCTGTTTCAGTATCTGCAACAATCTCCAGGTAAGAGTCAAGAATAACGGGAGGTAGTTTTTCCTTGAAATGTCACAGTCAGCTATGTGGATTACGTTGCTTATAAAATAGGAGATAATTGTAAAAATTCCCATCTGACTTTTATATTTCAGAGTCCTGCTTTTTACGTAGCATTATTACGAAGTGTTGTGTTTGATAACCGCATATTACAACAAAGCAAAACCTCAGTAAAGCTCTGCGCTTCATTTTGCATGTTTTCTCCACAAATATCTGATAGGATTGTTTCATAAAGTAGCTACGTACACTCGGTAGTCAATTCATTAGGTACACCTGTACATCTGCTCGTTAATGCAAATATCTGGTTAGCTAATCATGTAGCAGCAACTCAATACATAAGAGCATGCAGACAGTCAATAGGCTCATTTGGTGTTTGGACCAAATATCAGAATGGGGAAGAAATGTGATCTAAGTGACTTTGACCGTGGATTGATTGTTGATGCCAGGCTGGGATGGTTTGAGTATCTCAGTAACTGCTGATCTCCTGAGATTTTCACACACATTCTCCAGGGTTTACAGAGAATAGTGCAAAAAAAACCCCAAAAACCATCCAGTGAGTGACAGTCCTGTGGGTGAAAACACCTTGTTAACAAGAGAAGTCTGGAGAATGGCCAGACCGGTTCAAGTTGACAGGAAGGCAACAGTAACTCAAATAACCACACATAACAACAGCGGTGTGCAGAAGAACATCTCTATGGGTGAAAAAGCCATGTTAATGAGAGAGATCGCAGGAGAATGGTTTAAACTGATAGGAAAGCAACACGTGTTACAGCAGTGGTGTGCAGGTGACCACCTCAGAACATGCCACTTGTCAATCTTTGAAGTGGATGGGCTACAGCGGAAAACCACGAGCATACACTAATAACCACTTTATCCGTGATCTTCAAAAAGTTTTCCTTTACTTGCCAAGCAGGAAAGCACAAATAGATGATAAATCTTCAAATTAAGATACAGAATCTGTTTTGAGGAATGAAATGCACCACCCTGCACTCTCGGTGATAATTGATGTAAGAAGTTTTGGGACAGGAGCCATACCCTTAATTCTCTACGTCAAGGCAGGACTGAACCTCAATTCTGTTCACTCTCCTTGGTTCTGGAATAGTTAGGCTATAGGGTGATATTGTTCATTTGGGCAGATACACACGGTGAGTGAGTGTATGTTAGTGATCTTCTGCTGTTGTAGCCCATCCACATAAAGGTTGGACATGTTGTGCATTCGGAGATGCTCTTTTGCACACCAGACATAGTTATTTGAGTTGCTGCCACCTTCCTGTCAGCTTGAACCAGTCTGGCCATTCTCCTCTGACCTCTCTCTTTAACAAGGCATTTTCACCCACAGAGCTGGATGTTTTTTTGTTTTTCACAGTATTCTCCATAAACTCTAGAACAGGGGCTCCCAACCTGGGGTCCACAGACCTGTTGCTTAATGGCAGGGGTCCGTGTACCCCAGATTGGGACCCCCTGCTCTTGACAATGTTGTGTTGATTGTGCATGAAAATCCCATGGCCTCACCTGACCCTGATTGGGGGGCTATGCAGGTGCTACGCCTTGCCCAAGGGTGACCTGCAGGCTAACGGAGGGAAGGAACACCTTACACCTCCTTTGCTGGAGATGTATCCCTACCCATGGAATTAAGCGACATTTTCCATTTTAACTCAGAGAAGGGAAATAAACATGGATTATGAGTGGCTCTGAGCAACTTTGCTTTTTAACAGCTAATCTCTCCTTACACAGAGCAGGCCACACATTATGAAGCGCCCACTGCTCTGGAAATGCCTTGGGCAGCATTGATTTCCTCACTGTCAGTGTTGATAATGCACACGCAAGAGCAGCCAAGCATAAAGGACAGCATCCCGAGCCAACCCATCCTGGAACACCAGAACACGAGAGTAGCGTCTTTTCCCTCGTTTGCCTTTCTCTCTGCAACTGTTGTGTTAGACCTGTCCAAACACAAGGGTTTGCAAGGGTTTTCAAAGCTGTCATAATATTTTGTAATCAAAATATTTGTAAAGCTCAGTCTAGAGCAGGGGTTCACAAACTTTTCTTATGCTATAGACCCCGACCATTAACTGAGGGGTCCATAGACTGCATGTTGGGCACCCCCGCGCTACAGTTACAAGAAGCCATTTGAGCTATCATTCCTTTTACAAATCTAGCCTGTTCCCTGTCCGTTACCTTGCACATAATTCCTTCCACATATTTTTTTGAGAATCATTTGTGAATCTGCCAACAATCTCTCACTGCATGGAGTAAAAATTTCTCATCCCTTTCTTGTGCATGTTAAACCTCCATCCAAACACCCAAGTCCACAACATGGAGTCCTTTTCTAAACCTCAGCACTTCACACAATCTGAACTTTTGTGCACCTAGGACATGGAACTTTAAAGCTCGGTACGGGCCCTTTGGCCCATAATGTTGTGCCGATCCTTTAACCTGCCTCATATTCGATATCATCAGCAAACTTGGACAAATGGCATTTGGTCGCCCTCACCCGAAACAATGATACCTGGGGCCCAGCCTGGAATCCTACAGTACATCATTGGTTACAGCTGGTCATAGAGTCATAGAAGAGCACAGCAACTGAAAAAGACCCTTCAGCCCATCTAGTCCATGCTGCAACTATTTAAACTGTCTACTTCCATTGACATGCACCATCCATATAACTTAGATCCTCCAGACCTGGCAACATCCTTGTAAATATTCTTTGCACTCTTTCAACCTTATTTACATCATTCCTGATAGCAACCTTATTTTCATCTTAAAAAAACTTAGAACACAGAGCAGTACAGAAGAATAGAGACTGTTCGGCTCACGATGTTGTACTGCTTTTTAACCTTCTCCAAGATCATTATAACCCTTCTCCCCAACACAGGTAAACAAGGTTGCGAGAGTACAGAAAAGGTACAAGGGTCTTGCTGGGTCTGAAGGTGCTGAGATATAAGGAAAGATTGAATAGTTTAAGACGGTATTCCTTAGAACGTAGATCGAGAGGAGATTTGATAGAGATATACAAAATTATGAGGGGTATAGACAGGGTAAATGCAAGCAAATTATTTCCACAGAGATTGGGTGGATTACAACCAGAGGTCATGGATTAAGGGTGAAAGGTGACACGTTTAAGGGGAACATGAGGAGAATCTCCTTCACTCAGAGGATCGTGAGAGTGTGGAACGAGCTGCCAGTGCAAGTGGCCTGTGTGAGCTCAATTTCAATGTTTAAGGGAAGTTTTGATAGGTACATGGACTGTAGGGGTATGAAGGACTATGGTCCCCGTGCAGGTCAATGGGAGTAGGCAGTTTAAATGGTTTCAGCATGGTCTAGATGGGCTGAAGGGCTATTTATACTGTACTTCTTAACGACTCTTTGACTTTATGAATCCTCCATTTTGCTTTCATCTATGTGTCTCTTAAATGCCCCTAGTAAATCAGCCTCTATAAACACCTTGGCAGTACGATCCAGACAGTTACCATGCTCCGTTTAGAAAACCTACCTCAGACGTCTGCCCTAAACTGTCCTCCATTGACTTCTAAAGGATGTCCGCTGGTATTAGCAGAGGATATATGGTATCTGGTCTATGGTTTGTCTAATGGTATTTGAATGCTGGGGATACAAATTGTTGAGGGAATTGGCTGAGATCAGCTGGACTCAACTTACACAGAACCCTTTCACTTGTTTGGGAGATTGAGGGGATTTTCATTCTGGCCTTGTCTTATATCATTGAGACTCGGCGTAGATTTGGCAAACGCTTTGTCAAGCACCTTCACTTCATCTGCCACAAAGACGTGATTTCTGGGTGGCCATTGACATCAATTCAACTTCCCAATCCTGTTCCGACTTGTCAGTCCATGACCTCCTCTGCTGCCACACTCAGTCTGGACTGGAAACATCTGGGTAGCCTCCACCCTGAAGGCATGAAGATCTGTTAAGTTCTTACCCCCCTCCCCTTCTTTCATTCTTCATTCTGGTTCCCTTTTCACCCCTTTGCCTCTCCTTACCAGCCCATCTCCTCACTCTGGTGCCCATCCTCCTTCCTTCTCTCCCATAGTCCACTGTCCTTTCCTATCAGATTTCTTCTTCTTCAGCCCCTTTTCATTTCCATCCATCACCCACCACCTTCTCACTTCATCTCCCCCTCCTTGACCCACCCACCTCTCCCCTTACCTGGCTTCACCTATCACCTGCCAGCTTGTACTCTTTCCCCAACCCTTAATCCCCACCTTCTTAATCTGGTTTCTTCCCTCTTCCTTTCCAATCCAGATGAAGGGTTTTAGCACGAAACACTGACTGTGTATTCCTCTCCATAGACGCTGCCTGATCTGCTGAGTTCTTCCAGCATTTTGTGTGTGTTTTTCATTCTGGGTCTGATCTGAACCCCAGTCCAAGAGACGTGCTTCATGTGGCAAATGCAAGCTTCCCTAATGTAATCCTTTATTCATAATCAGTTGTGATGCAGCAGAGTATAAATGTGACATTAATTGATTTAATAACTAAACTAATTATTTTAAACAAGCTCACAATTGTGTCGAAAAAATTAATGCAAGAATTTTCCAGAGCAATCATCATTAGAGTTTCTAAGCCTGATAATGGAGTTATTTCTCACTGTTTGCATAATTGAAAATAGATTATGTTTAATGTTCAATGCCCAGTGAGATTCAGTTTCTTATTCATGAAAACATTCACATTGTATCTGTAACTCTTTCACAAGTGAAGTCACGTGGTCCCAGACTAAATTCCCGATGTTTCCATCTGCGTAAGAAAGTAATTGCTTCAAGCATGGGCTTTGTAAGTGCCCACTTCATCCGAAAATGTGGAAATCAGGTTTCAGCCAGTGTGTCAATTCTGAGCATTTTTTACAAAGAACAGCTTGAGCTTGGAAAGAGTCCAAAAGAGCACCAAAATGATACAATGGCTAGGAGATTGGAGAATGATACATCAAGAAGGATCAATAGAGGAGGAAGCTATGCTGTCCATCACAACTGTGCTGTCTAATTTGAAAGATTGATCCAAATGCTACTACATATTTGTGCCTTATACTGCACACTCCATTCTACTTCCAGTTGAGGAAATTCTTGTTTCTCCCTGAAGAGGGAACGTCTTCTGGAATCTAAGTGCTTCAGTCAAAACCCCCTCTCAGTCTTCTAAACTCCAGTGAATACAAGCTGTCTTCTTCAATCTCTCCTACTTTTTCTGGCCATTATTCTAGTAAATCATCTCTTAACTGCTCCCAAATCATTAGACCATAAACACAAGAGAATCGGCAGATGATGTAAATCTTCAGCAGTGCGCATAAACTGCTGGCAGAACTCAGCAAGTCAGGCCCCGTCTGTGGAGGGGAAGAAACATGCCACGATTTGGGACCTCCATAGGTACCTCCCTTTGATGGAACTCAGTCAGACTGATACAACATTTCAGTTCCTTCTGCCCTTAAGCATTCGCCTTTCACCCTTAACCTGTGACCTCTAGTTGTAGTTGCACTCAACCTCAGTGGAAAAAGCCTGCTATACCCCTCATAATTTTGATCCATGACCTTAGGTTGTGTTGGTTGTTAATGCAAATGATGCGCTTCACTGTTTGTTTTGATGCACATATGATAAATAAATGATTCTGAATCCGTCTGAATCTGACCAGAACAAAGATCACGTCTTCCTTGGATGCCAACCATCCTTCCATTCAGGCCTCAGAAATCTAAAACTCTGACAAACTGACAAAACAGGGTCTTTGTAGCTGTCAGACCTTGCCACACAAAGCAAGTTCTTTTATCTCTTGGACTGGGGATCAGATTTCCTGTACTACTGTATGTTCCTTCTTTCAATACCTCAGCACATAAATTTAATTCACTTTTTAGATCTTGCATGGTATTATCGCGAGCTTTGCAGTGAAGCTGATCTGTGAGAGTGCCGAAACTAGCACCCCAGTGAGCAGAAATGGAACAAAGGAACTGAGGCCCAGTGAATGGGAATGGAACGTGGAATCTGGGGCCCCAAAGGATGAGAAGGGAGTATATGAACTGTGGACCAGAGATGGATAAGGGAGACAGGATCCCAGAGAATGGGAAGTGAGTGAGGGAACCGAGGTCCTGAAGACTGTGAAGGGAGTCGTGGAATGGCTTGTCATATGAAGAGCGTTTGATGGTTCTGGGCCTGTATGCACTGGAATTCAGAAGAATGAGGGGTGACCTCAATGAAACCTATTGAATGGTGAAAGGCTTCAATTGAGTGGATGTGGAGAGGGTGTTTCCTATTTTTGTTAGACAGATGCCATACCCTCATGGGTGTCCTGCAACAATAGAAACCTGTGAATCAGTGGTAAAGTAACAATCTCTTTCTGGAGTGGTTGTATCACTGGCTTACCCTGTCTGTAGTGCTGGGTTGGCCATTTCCTCACCAGTACACTGCACAAGGCTGTAACATCTTGATGCCATCTTTGTGGACAACTGTGGTCCCTCAGCCCTGGCAACTGAAAGTCTGATGCCCTGACTTCTGGATTTTGATGCACTGACCTGGTTCAAACCCAGAATTTGTACATCCTCCCTCCTCCAATGATCTCCTCACTGGATTCCCTCACATGCTCCGGTTTCTTCCCACCTCCTAAACGTGGGCTGGGGGATGAATTAGCTGCCGTATAATGACTCCTTAGCAGAGTCAAATGGAAAACAAATCAAAGGGCAGTTGTTGTGATTGTGGGAGACCTGAAGCAGCAGAGGAAAGAGGGAGTAAAGCACACGGTATTGGGGGTATGGTATTGATGTGGATAGAGAATTGGTTGGCAGACAGGAAGCAAAGAGTGGGAGTAAACGGGACCTTTTCAGAATGGCAGGCAGTGACTAGTGGGGTACCGCAAGGCTCAGTGCTGGGACCCCAGTTGTTTACAATATATATTAATGATTTAGACGAGGGAATTAAATGCAGCATCTCCAAGTTTGCGGATGACACGAAGCTAGGCTGTGGTGTTAGCTGTGAGGAGGATGCTAAAAGGATGCAGGGTGACTTGGATAGGTTAGGTGAGTGGGCAAATTCATGGCAGATGCAATTTAATATGGATAAATGTGAGGTTATCCACTTTGGTTGGAAGAACAGGAAAACAGATTATTATCTGAACAGTGGCCGATTAGGAAAAGGGGAGATGCAACAAGACCTGGGTGTCATTGTACACCAGTCATTGAAGGTGGGCATGCAGGTACAGCAGGCAGTGAAAAAGGCAAATGGTATGTTGGCATTCATAGCAAAAGGATTTGAATACAGGAACAGGGAGGTTCTACTGCAGTTGTACAAAGCCTTGGTGAGACCGCACCTAGAATATTGTGTGCAGTTTTAGTCCCCTAATCTGAGGAAAGACACTCTTGCGGAGTAAGAGGGAGTACAGAGAAGGTTCACCAGATTGATTCCTGGGATGGCAGGACTTTCATATGAAGAAAGACTAGGCTTATACTCACTGGAATTTAGAAGATTGAGGGGGGATCTTATTGAAATGTATAAAATTCTAAAGGGATTGGACAGGCTAGATGCAGGAAGATTGTTTCCAATGTTGGGGAAGTCCAGAACGAGGGGTCACAGTTTCAGGATAAAGGGGAAGCCTTTTAGGACCGAGATGAGGAAAAACTTCTTCACACAGAGAGTGGTGAATCAGTGGAATTCTCTGCCACAGGAAACAGTTGAGGCCGGTTCATTGACTATATTTAAGAGGAAGTTAGATATGGCCCTTGTGGTTAAAGGGATCAGGTGAGTATGGAGAGAAGGCAGGTACAGGGTTCTGAGTTGGATGATCAGCCATGATCATACTGAATGGCGGTGCAGGCTCAAAGGGCCGAATGGCCTACTCCTGCACCTATTTTCTATGTTTCTAACTGATTGCTCTGTTGGGAGCTGGCATTGTACCAATGGGCCAAATAGCCTCCATTGCAGAATAATCAGTAAGACTTATTTCCTTCTGGTCCTGCCAGGCCAGCCCAGTATTTGTTGACCAATACGACACACCACAAAGTGCTGGAGGAACTCAGCAGGTCAGGCAGCACCCATGAAGAAGAATAAACAGTCGCCGTTTCGGGGCGAGACCCTTCACCAGGACTGTTTCATTCATTTGCATAGACGCTGCCTAACCTGCTGAGTTCATCCAGCATTTTCTGTCTGTTTCTCTGGATTTCCAGCTTCTGCAGAACCTCTTGTGCTTATTGTCCAGTCTTTTTCGCCCATTGAGGTACTTCACAGGTGCAGCTAAAAGATTAAAGGTAAAATGTTAGCTTTATTTGAAACATTGAAATATCCAGCGGAATGCGATGTTTCCCCCAGATCAAATTGGGTTAGGCAGCCCGCGAGTGTCACCAGCGTAGCATGTCCACAACTCACTAACCCTAACCATACGTCTTTGGAATGTGGGAGGAGACCGGAGCACCTGGAGGAAATCCACAGGATCAGGAGAAATATATGCAAACTCCCAAGAGGCAGTGGTGGGAAATGAATGCGGGTTGCTGAACACTGGCACTGTAAAGCGATGCACTAACTATTATACTAACATTGCCATGTCAACCACACTTACTAGTGTTTCTTTTTAACACTGAGCTCCATGCAATTAACTTAGAGCAGTTATATTCCAGTGCTTACAATAGTAATCAAGACCACTACTGACAATCACTTCCCCCAACCTGTTGGCCAGAAAGAACTACGGTCTACAAAGCAGTGAATTCAAATGAATCAAGGAGGATGAAATCAGAGAGACCAATAGCATTTGCTCCTGCCATGAGGTTGAAGGAATGGAGGCTGCCATTTTGTGAAGTTGCTCTGCACGCTCCATTTTGTGAACTGGTTTTGCTTGGCTTAATCAATTTTTTTTAAAGTAGAGGCAATGTTGCTCCAGGTAATCTGCTGGACTAGAGATAATCTCCAAATAAGAAATAATTTCTGAGGTTTTCCTTGGTTTGATATAACATGAAAGTTTGTGAATGGTGGGGTCTGTGCCTGTCCTGAGTGATTTGAAAAGGTTACTGGTTTGGTAACTGATTTAGAAAAAGGAGCCATAAAATTACCAGTTGTCACTTACAGAAGAAGGCCAATAAGTGGATGTTGTCTTGGACCAGAGCCAATAATAAGGTGTTATAGGTTAGTCAGATGACCCATAGCCAACGACACTGAAATGTGACATTTGGACTGGTAAGGAATGATTATAAAAGCAGAAGCTTTGAATGCAAAGCAGCAGCAACTCCAGAGAACAGCCATCACAGATACGAGTGTGAGTGGTCCCGTGTGGAACATGTGGAGAGTGGATCGGAACTACAAGGAATGCTTGGCGAGAATAGACTCCTTTGCCCAGGTATTGCCTTTTCTATTCTTTGACAATTCAGGAGAGTCAGGGAAACTTAGTGGATGTGCACACAGGTACTTAGTGTATGAATTCACCTGCATGTTAGTTTAGACAATAAAGGTACTTGTTGGTAATCACAGATCCCCTCTGTGCCCCTTTGATCATTATTACTAAGGAATAATCCTTGTAACAAAGACATCAGGCTGATCAACACCTCCATCCATTAACACACCCCACCACCACTACATCCACATCAGTCACTCCTCTCTGCAGCCCTTCATCCACCTCCCCATGCACTGCCACTTTACGCTTACCCTTCATACCTCATACCTACACTGACACCGTCACTGTCCTACTTTCATCTGCCCTGCTGTTATCTAGAGGAGTTCCTCTGGCCAAGAAACACTTCATCGTTTCCTGTCTGAATTATCCTACGTACAGATACGATTCAAAGCACATTTATTGTCAAAGCACGTATGCTATGCCACTGGCATTTAGGGTAGCAACGAAGGTCCTCCATCTCGGCTGGTGTTCAGGTCTTCCTTCATTGTATCAGTAGCATCTGCTCCATTTTCACTACTGTCAGTCATGCAAGTCCTGGTGGAGATTCAGGAACACCATCACACTCAGATGTAGAATTCTTCATTGCCGTTTCCATAACAGTTTTGTTTTACCAGTCAGGGTTGTTAGCCCTGAGATGAACCCCCAAATCTGGAGGACCAGTAGATAATTCTTAGTCTTTCCTCCGCCCTTTGACCTGTTTGGCATGGGTGACCCTACCAAGAGTCAACGCATAAAGCCTTGACTCCAGCCAACAGAGCTCTTTGGGTCATTGAGACACACAAGCCTCTCGACCCTACAACAAGGTTGTGGTCCTCTTGGAGGATGCATGCAGTACACAAGAACGATGCTCCTGCACCTTGAGTACAATCAATCTATAAGTATAAACTAATCTATGTACATACGGCCACATTCAGCTACTTGTTCGTTGTGTTTTATAAGATTGGTTTTATATTGTGTTTTTTAATGCTGTATCGGTCCGGAGTAACAAACATTTCGTTCTGCTTTTACACTCATGTTCTGAAGAATGACACTAAACAATCTTGAATCTTGAATACCTCTGAACTCTAATTGACATTTGTCACCAAATAATAACAAATAAATAATAATCTTAAAGAATTACCACAGAATGCAAAGTATAACCTACATAAAGTATTATCTTTCTGAAGGACGACTTTTGTTTCAAAGCCATTACTTGTCACCTGTACAAATCAAACACTTTTTGGCAATGAGTCAGGGCAATTTCCATAATTCTGTCAGTTTTATGAATTCATCGTTAATGCATTTGTGCAAATGAAGTGCACTTTAATATTCCATGCAGCGAATGCACAGATTTCAATCAATTATTTCCAGAAGCTCAGTGCAGAGGATATCATTCAGCAGTTAGATGGGTTTGACAGCCCAACCGCAGTGCAAGAGGAAAGCATTGATTTTCAGTGGCCGCTGGGATTGCAGAGTGGGCTGTCACAGTTCTGATCTCAGGCCACTTAAAGGGGCAGCATTAGCTGGGTGAAATATCACAAGCCGACACATTTCACTGCCTCAGGAAAGCAGCCCACCTAACAGGGTATATGGCATGTTGGCCTTCATTAGTTCAAGAGCCACGAGGTAATGTTGCAGCTCTACCAAACACTGGTTACACCACACTGAGGGTATGGTGTTCAGTAAACTGCAATGTATGGCACAGAATCCCCACTCCGGTTGACAGGAAGGCTCTATAACGGGTAGGTAAGACAGCCCAATGCATCACCTGCACCAGCTTACCTACCATTGAGGTCATATATACAGAAAGGTGCCACAAAAAGGCCGGCAATATCATGAAGGAGCCCACCCACCCTGCTCATGGACTGTTTGTCCCACTCCCATCAGGGAAGAGGCTGTGGCGTATCAACACCAGGACCACCAGACTCAAAAACAGTTATTCCCCCAAGCCGTCAGGCTGATCAACACCTCTACCCATTACCCCACCATGTCCATAAGATATAGGAGTAGAATTAGACCTTTCAGCCCATTGAGAATGCTCTGCCATTCCATCATGGAGGATTCATTGTCCCTCTCAACTCCATTCCCTTGCCTTCTCCCCGCAACCTTTGATGCCCTTACAAATCAAAAACCCATCAAGGTTCACTTTAAACGTACCCAATAACTTAGACCCTCACCACCACCACTGCATACACATCACTAGTAACACTTTGTCCATACAATCGAACTCTGTATCTAACTTACTTATACATTATGTTTGATACTATTGCTTTTATATTTATATTCATTGTGCATTTTTATGTTTTTATTTAATTCTGCTCCTTATGCTTATTGTGTTTTTATGCTGCTTTGAATCTGGAGTAACAGTCATTTTGTTCGAATAAATTCTTCTCGAGCTTCCAGCTGGATACAGGTATCAATCATAACCAACGTTTCAATGGCAAACTCTACCACCTTCATCTGGGATGATGCCTGAGTATATCTAGTCCAGGGGTATTTATACCCCTGTAGTCTGTCCCTTCTGATTGGTTAATCCTCATCCAATCAGCTCTCCCACCTTGTATCTTGTTTACAATCGAATTCCAGTTCTTACTTAATAGTGAGACCTTCACCTTTGTTAAAATTCTTTTCCTGTAGATTTATTTCAATGGCTTCCTTCACCAGGCGGTCCCAAAAACCATTGGCACGGCACAGAACTTTTGTGCCGTCAAAGTCAGTCCTATGCCCATTATGAATACAATATCCTGCTGTTGCCAATTTCTCCAGGTAACCCAAACAGATACACCTCCTGTGCTCTTTGATGCAGGTTTCCACCACGTGTCCTGTCTCACTGATATACACTGCTCCGCATTCACAGGGAATCCTGTGAACACCGGCCAACCTGAGTCTCAGGTCACCTTTGACCCGCATAAGCTGAGATTGGAGCTTCCTTACGGGTTTGTGGATGGTATTATTCTGGTACTTCATCAGGATCCTGGCAATCCTTCCAGCAACCGTGAAAATACAGCAAAGACAGGCGGTTGCAACGGGCTCCTCCTCACTGTTAGGTTGCCTGATTTTTCTATCGGCCCTTTTAAGGGCCCAATTGATTTCCTTCACCTTGTAGCCACTCTGAAGGAACATCATGCGTAATCATTTTATTTCCTTGGGGAGACCCGGGGACTCTCCAGGTCCAAAGTAGCTCTTCATTGGGAGGTGCGATGGGGCTGCTATTGTTGAGATATAAGTCCGTGTGAGTGGGTTTATAATAGATGCCATGTCCGAGGCTGCTGTCTGGTTCCCCTGTTCATGAGAGACCCCATTAAGGACAGTGTGGGCCTCCTGTGGTCAGGGTTTGATGAGGGTACCGTTGACCTTTTTGAACATACCCTTACGTCGATGTACTTGCACTATGAACAAATGGACAGAGTGGTCACAGGATCACTCTTGTCACCAGCTAATCTCCACATGGAGGACTTTGAGGAGAGGGCTCTGAGATCATTGCCCTTACGCCCAAAATAACTCTTCAGATGACACCTTCATAGTGTGGCCTCATAGGCTCGAGCAGTTTCACGACCAACTGAACAGTATACATGAAAACATTCAATTTATGATGGAGATGGAGAAAAACGTTTGCCTTCTGTTCATGGACATTCTAACACAACGGAAACCAATGGCAGTCTCAGGTAGCCTTACAAATTCGTGGATGGTATTAATCTGGTATTTCTTCAGGAGGGACGGACGGGGCAGGGGTATAAACATCACCCAGTTAGACATGCCCAGGCATCATCCTTGATGAAGATGGTGGAGTTTGTCATTGAAGCGTCGGTTATAATCGATACCTGTACCCGGCTGGAAGCCCAAAAAGAGTTTATTCATCAGATACAACTGGGAAAGCACAAGATACTTTTTCAAGTCAAGTCAAGTCAAGTCACTTTTTGTTGTCATTTCGACCATAACTGCTGGTACAGTACACAGTAAAAACGAGACAACGCTTTTCAGGACCATGGTGCTACATGACACAGTACAAAAACTAGACTGAACTATGTGAAAAAACAACACAGAAAAAAAAAACTACACTAAACTACAGACCTACCCAGGACTGCATAAAGTGCACAGAACAGTGCAGGCATTACAATAAATAATAAACAAGCCAATAGGGCAGTAAGGTGTCAGTCCAGACTCTGGGTATTGAGGAGTCTGATGGCATGGGGGAAGAAACTGTTACATAGTCTGGTTCTGAGAGCCCGAATGCTTCGGTGCCTTTTCCCAGATGGCAGGAGTGAGAAGAGTTTGTATGAGGGGTGTGTGGGGTCCTTCATAATGCTGTTTGCTTTACAGATGCAGCGTGTAGTGTAAATATCCGTAATGGCGGGAAGAGAGACCCCGATGATCTCCTCAGCTGACCTCACTATCCACTGCAGGGTCTTGCGATCCGAGATGGTGCAATTTCCAAACCAGGCAGTGATGCAGCTGCTCAGGATGCTCTTAATACATCCTCTGTAGAATGTAGTGAGGTGGGGTGGGAGATGGGCTTTTCTCAGCCTTCGCAGAAAGTAGAGATGCTGGGGGCTTTCTCGGCTATGGAGCTGGTGTTGAGGGACCAGTTGAGATTCTCCGCCAAGAAATTTGTACAGACATGTGAATTTAAAAGTCTAATGGCTTGTAGAAAGAAGCTGTCCTGTTGCCTGTTGGTCCTGGATTTAATGCTGTGCTACTGTTTGTCAGATGGAAGCGGCTGAAACAGTTTATGGTTGGGGTGACTGGCGTCCCTGGTGATCTTCCAGGCCTTCTTTCTGCACGTGCCGCTGTAAATGTCCTCAACTGAGGGAACTTCACATGCACAGATGCACTGAGCTGTCCGTACCCCTCTCTTTAGTGCCCAGTGATCAGGGTCGGTGCAGTTCCCATACCCGGCGGTGATACAGCCAGTCAGGGTGCTCTCAATAGTGCCCCTGTAGAAGGTCTTGAGGATTTGGGGGGGCTCATGACAAACTTCTTCAGTCGCCTGAGGTGGAAAAGATACTATTGTGCTTTTTTTTGCCACACAGCCGGTGTGTACAGTCCAGGTGAGATCTTCAGTGACGTGCGCACTGAGAAACTTGAAACTACTCACCCTCTCAACTGCAGACCCATTGATGCTGATTGGGGTGAGCCTCCTGTAATGCGGTCGAATAGACGTCAGAAAAATAGAGGGCTATGCAAGAGGGAATGGTTATATCGATCTTAGACGAAGGGTTCCCGACCTTTTTTATGCCGTGGACCAATACCATTAGGCAAGGGAGTCAGTGGACCCCAGGCTGGGAGCTCCTGTTAGACTAAGTTAAAAGGTTGGCACGATATCGTGGGCCAAAGGGCCTTTGCTGTTCTATGATCGGATTCAGATTTGGATTTATTTATCATGTGTACATTGAAACACACAGTGAAATGTGTTGTCTCTGTTAACAACCAGCACATCTCAGAATGTGCTGGGTGGAGGGGGCTGCAGCCCGCAAGCTGCCGCCACACATTCCGGCGCTAACATAACGTAACCTGCGCACAACGTTCAGCAGAACGACACCAACAACAGATCAACAACAAAACAAGCCCCTTTCCCATCTTTTCCCCACTCACCCACTCTCACTCACAGGTAGGACACCCCCAACCCTCTCACCCCTCTTTCCCGTTGGACAGAAGATACAAAAGCTCAAATAGGTATATCACCAGACTCAATGACATCTTCTATCCCACTGTTATAAGATTATTGAATGGTCATCTAGTACAGTAAGAGTCCATCTCATGGCCTCTTGACCTCTTAATCTATGTCTTGATCTCATAATCTACCTCGTCATGAACTTACACCTTATTGCCTATCCGCACTGCACTTTCTCTGTAGCTGCAACACAACTGTATATTCTGAATTCTGTTTCCTTTTTGCTACCTCGGTGTGCTAATTATTATTATTATTATTATTATTACTACTTTATTGTCACCAAACAATTGATATTAGAGCGTACAATCATGACAGCGATATTTGAATCTGTGCTTCGCACTCCCTGGAGTACAAATCAATTGTAAATATAATAAAAATTTAAATTATAATTTATAAATAAAACAGAGAGACAGGTCCGGATATTTGGAAGGTACAGCCCAGATCTGGGTCAGGATCCATTCAGCAGTCTTATCACAGTTGGAAAGAAGCTGTTCCCAAATCTGGCCGTATGAGTCTTCAAGCTCCTAAACCTTCTCCCGGAGGGAAGAGGGACAAAAAGTGTGTTGGCTGGGTGGGCCGTGTCCTTGATTATCCTGGCAGCACTGCTCGGACAGTGTGCAGTGTAAAGTGAGTCCAAGGATGGAAGATTGGTTTGTGTGATGTGCTGGGCTGTGTTCACGATCTTCTGCAGCTTCTTCCAGTCTTGGACAGGACAACTTCCGTACCAGGTTGTGATGCACCCTAGAATGCTTTCTACGGTGCACCTATAAAAATTAGTGAGGGTTTTAGGGGACAGGCCAAATTTCTTCAGCTTTCTCAGGAAGTAAAGACACTGGTGGGCCTTCTTGGCAGTGGACTCTGCTTGGTTAGACCAAGTCAGTTCATTTGTGATATTGACCCCGAGGAACTTAAAGCTCGTATGTACGTATGACATGATATGCTTGGAAAACATGCAAACAGAATCTTCTCATGATATCTTGGTAGTGTAAAGAGCTCTTCTGGCCTGTGCAGGGCACTAGGCTCCAAGGTTTTTAGAGCACCCAAACTGGTTAATTGTTGTTTAACGAGATTCTGTAATCGTTTAGAGTTCCTTGTGTTTTTATCTTGAGCGATTTGCTCTTTATAATACAGTCGCTTGATGCTTTTTTGTTTAAACTCATTAAGAATATTTTAATAGTCTTGGGGATCCCGTGCTACTTGTGTTATTTAAGCAGATGCCTCATTACCACTAATTGCTGGGTCCTAGTTTTGAGAATGTTATATCTTGTGGTATCGCTCAGCTGAGCCACCAGTGTTCTTTTGGAACAAAAAATCCTACAAGAAGTGTGGATACAGCCCAATCCATCACCAGTAAAGCCTTACCCACTACTGAGCACATCTACGAGAAATACTGTTGTGGGAAAGCAGAAGCCATCATCAAGGACCCTCACCAGCCAGAACACGCTCTCCTCTCAGGGCTGCCATCAGGAAGAAGGGTGCAGGAGCCTCAGGACTCACACCACCAGGTTTGGGAAAAGTTACCCCTCAACCATCAGGCTTTTGAACCAAAATGGACCACGTTGACTGTACTTTTTTTTCCATAGATGCTGCCTGGCCTGCTGAGTTCCTCCAGCATTTTGTGTGTGTTGCTTGGATAACTTCACTCAACTTCACTTTCACCATCATTGAAATGTTCCCACAACCAATGGACTCACTTTCAAGGGCTCTTCATCTCATGTTCTTGATATTCAATGGTTATTTATTTATTATTTTTTATTTCTTTCATTTTATATTTACACAGTTTGTTGTCTTTTGCAGACTGGTTGAACTTCATTGATTCTGTTATGTTTATTATTCTATAGATTATTAAGTATGTCCACAAGACAAATTAATCTCAAGTTTGTATATGATGAAATACAGCATATATGCTTCAATAATAAAATTACTTTGAACTTATAAATAAATTCTGGTCGCTGCCTCTACATTGGAGTTGATCTTTCCTCTGCACTTGGTTTCCAAAATTGCCAGCACACATCGTGATAGGCAGACGTGACGACAATAAGATCAATATAACACACCATGTGTCATACGTGAAGAGAAGAGCTCTTCTGATGTGCAACACGCAGAAAATCGTGGAGGAACTCAGCAGGTCAGGCAGCTTCTGTGGATGGGAATAATCAGTCAATGTTTTGGACCAAGAGTGGGAAGGAAGGGAGAAGAAGCCCGAATTAGAAGGTGGGAGCAGGGAACAGAGTACAAGCCGGCAGGTGATAGGTGAGAGCAGGGTAGGGAGAGGATGGGAGGGGGGAATGAAGTACGATGTGGGCGATGAGGGGTGGAAGAGGTAAAGGGCTGAAGAAGCAGGAATCTAATAGGAGGGGGCATTAGATCATGGAAGAAAGAGGAGAACCAAAGGGCAAGTGAGCAGAAGAGAAGGGGTGAGAGGGTAATCAGAAAGGGAAAAACAAAAGAGAGGAGGAGGAGGAGGAGAAACTTGGAGAGTTTGACTTTCATGTTACCAGATTGGAGACGGACCATGAGGTGTGCTCCTCCAACCTGAGTGCGTCCTCATCATGGCATTAGAGCCGGCCGTGTACCAGCATGTCAAAACGGGAACGGAAGGTCCTGCCTTTCGCGAACAGCAGGTGCGAGAAGGAAGATGCTCGACAAAACAGTGCTCCACTTTGCATCAGGTCTCACCAGTGTGGAGCAGGCCACACCAGGAGCACCAGATACAGTAGGTGGCCCCAACAGACTCACAGGTGAACTTTCACCTCACCTGGAGGGGCAGGTGTAGCATGTGTTACACTTGCAGGAGGGAGATCAGTGGGGAGGGGTGAACTAATGATTGGAAGCTTTTGCTGAATAATTGTAACTGATCTGGGCAATATTGTGATATTCACCTACTTCATTTGCCTATCAGCCCGCACCTTCACCCCAGAGAACGTGTCCAACAATTAGCCGAGCTCAGCAACCACTTGCGCATTCCAAACTGCTCGACATGAGACATTTTGTAAGTTCCATATCTGTCCGCTCCTCTGGGGAACATAGAAAACCATCACTTCTTAAAGAAATTGCTGGCCTTTTCCATTTATCAACAAACAACACGGCCAAGGGTGACTTCCTCCAGAGGATTCGTGAAATTACTTCTTTTTCTTTCAAAAGTGGTTCAGCTACTGTGCCTTTGAGCTACTTTTGGTGTTTTGTTTTGGACCAATTGAGCAATCCGGCATTTGGCTGTCTCCAAGGTCTTTCAGTGAAGCATGCAGCCTTGAGGCCAGGAAGCCGAGAGACGGGACGCAAGCCCATGATTGGCACCATTCCTCACCGATCTCACTGATTAAAGCATCGAGGACGATTGAAATCATGGAGCTGTGAGTAGGAGCAGAAGGTGAATTGGGTGTTCAGCACTGTCTACCAACCTCTCACTCCCTGATCCCAGAGGAAGGGAGGTAGGTCCCTGTGGTCAAATAGTCTCTCTCTCCCTTGCTGGTGCCAGAGTCCTGGGTCTTGGGCAAGGTTTAATTGATGTGGTTTGTGGATTGGTCTCTGTACTTAACACTATATTGTGCTGCTGGTTTCTGGTCATTCCTTTATTTTGTTGCTATTTTGGGCAATTTTTGATTGGGGCAGTCTATAGATAACAAACTGAATATTCAAGCTAAACTGCATATGCCTGGTCTCTTTAAATTTTAAGTTTTTATATTCTGTGTTTATCGCTCATTTTATTGCCAGTTGGATGAATTGGGTTTTTTTTTGCTGATGTGGGGTGGTTGAAGTTTTTCTCTGAAGGGGTTCCATGATGTTTCTTTCTTTTGCGAGGTAACAAATCTCAGGGTTTCATGCTCCATACATGCTTTTGTAATAAATGTACTTTGAACCTTTGAGCACATCTGGGGACTCGACGTGATGTGTCCAGTGTAGAGGAGCCCTCAGTTCAGGCCGTGGATCTTTCATCAGAACTGGGAAAAGAGATAAGATAGTTAGTGAGTAAGGGACACAGAGGACAAGTGGAATATTTAGGGGTAGGATGGAGATAAGGTGGGGCCAGGGTTGCCCTGGAGATAAGTTGTAGATGCCATCCAGTTAACATGGATCATTAGAGAGAGAGAGGAATTGAACGAAAGATTTGAAATGAGGGCAACCATCATCTCATAGCTTCAGCTCATTTTATCACCCTCCAGCTGTCCACATTAATTCATTGATTGGATGATCTTGTTCACAGCCTAGCCCCAAGGGTAATCCTGGCGTATTCTGGCAGGGACATTTCTGGCACTACCCCCTCTCCCAACCACCCCAATGCTCCCATCTTTAGCAAAACAGCTTCACTGCAATTTAAAACTAACCAGTTTTCTCCCTTTCCAAGTTCTTTCGAAGAATCTTCCACCTTTAAGATTTGCACTGTTTTACTTTCCACAGATGCTGTATGTTGCTGAAAGTTGACAGGGCTTTCCATTTTTATTTCAGGTTCCCTACATCTGCAATGTTTAAATCCCCATAGGGTAGTCTTCTCCTCATCTCACCTTCAGATGCGGTGCAGTTTCATGTGTAGGTCTGCTGCTGATGAAAGAGAAATACAAACAGATCTTTCCATTATTCCCTCTCATGTCTGTAACTCACATACCGTATGCACATCAACAGTCTCTTTCTCTCTCACACTCTCTGTCTCACTCTCTGTTTCTCTGTCTCTTCTTCTCTCTCTCTCCCTTTCTCTCAGTCTCTCTCTCTCTCTCTCTCTCTCTCTCTCACACTCTCTGTCTCACTCTCTGTTTCTCTGTCTCTTCTTCTCTCTCTCTCCCTTTCTCTCAGTCTCTCTCTCTCTCTCTCTCTCTCTCTCTCTCCCTTTCTCTCAGTCTCTCTCTCTCTCTCTCTCTCCCTTTCTCTCAGTCTCTCTCTCTCTCTCTCTCTCTGTCAAATACACTCACAAGCATACATCCAAACATACGAGGGGTGATTGATATGTTCGTGGCCTAAGGTAGAAGGACTCAATTTTAGAAAACCTAGCACATCTATTTTTTAACATAGTCCCCTCCTACATTTACACACTTAGTCCAGTGTTCGTGGAGCATACAGATCTTGGACCTCCAGAAAGTGTCAACAGCAGGGGTGATTGATAAGTTTGTGGCCTAAGGTAGAAGAAGATGAGTCATACAGCTGTTGTTACATGCACATGCAGGTCAACTCTTTGGTTATGCAGAAAACTTGAAGTTAATAATTTATCAGTTAATAACTCATCAGGGTGATTGATAAGTTCATGGTGTAAGGTAGAGGGAGATGAGTTATTAACTTCAAACTTTATGCGTAATCACTCAAAGAGTTGACCTGCATGTGCATGTAACGAGAGCTGTAAAACTCATCTCCTTCTACCTTAGGCCACGAACTTATCAATCACCCCTCGTATGTGTATACGTAAATGTATGCACAAGCACGCACAAACACACACATGTATAGGCGCACCCAAAGCCAAGCACACCCATGTGCTCACACACAATGCAAATGCAAATGCAAAAAACAAACGTGCACACACACCCACACCAATGTTCTGTCTAATATTTTTCACAGCTGTGCAGACCACCCATTGCTCAGAGCAGGAGATTTTACACGGTCTGAAAATTAAGCAGCACTTTACATTGACATTATATTTTTAAAAATTCCAGTTGTGTTGCAACAAAGGCTATGTGAGCAGGAGCATTTCAGTTTCTGCACAGCCCAGAACCCGCCCAGCTTAGAGGGAACAGTCACACACACACACACACACACACACACACACACACACACGCACGTACATGTACATATGCACACACATTCTATCGTACCAACACTCAGTTTGACTTGCACTCCCTGCTCTCTGATCGGCAGAACTGTCACTTGAAGACATGCATTCCCCGACAGATGTCCCAGAGAGTGCAATTCATTTTAACTGAGCTCATAATGACATAAAATGAAGCAAAAATGAATCATAACACAAGTGACAAAGGTCCAGGCTGATGAAACTGAATTCAGATGCAACAGCTAATGAATTACTGAACAGCTAATGAGCCCTCGAATCTGTTTGATGTCACTTTTATCTCATAAATATTCTTACTGAAAATTATTATTCCCTCGTTTGATGTGTGCATCATCCAAACAACTAATTATAGTCTGGTCACTCTAATATTAATGATGGGAAACTTTTCTGAGATAACAATCAGGCTTATAATTGGTTTTGAAAATAGGGGTCAGTAAACAAATGCCAGCTCAAACTTATAAACTTTTGCTTTACTAAAGTAAACTGGAGAACACTAGAAATATTCATCAAATCAGTCTGCATCCCTGGAGATGTGTATTGGACAGCATATTGACTGGATGCATCACAACCTGGTATGGAAACACCAATGACCTTGAATGAAAAACCCTACAAAAGTAGTGTATATCGCCCAGTACATCACGGGTAAAGACCTTCCCAGCATTGAGCACAACTAACCGGAACACTGGAGTAGGAGATTATCATCCCTCATCAGAGAACCCACCACCCTGGTCATGCTCTCTTCTCGCTGCTGCCATCAGGAAGAAGGTAGAGGAGCCTCAGGATTCACAACACCAGGCTCAGGAACAGTTATTAACCCTCAACTACCAGGCACTTGAACTAAAGGGAATAACTTCACTAAACTTCACTTGTCCTATCATTGAAATGCATCCACAACCAATGGACATAAGGATTCTTCATCTCATGGTTTGATATTTGGTGCTTATTTAATTATTATTATTACTATTTCCTTCTTTTAGTATCTGCAAAATGTGTGTCTTTTCCACACTGGTTGAGTGCCCAAGTTGGTGCAGTCTTTCATTAATTCTATTATAACTATATTTCTATTATGAGTATGCCCACAAGAAAATGACTTGCATGGTGATATGTATGTATTTTCATAGTAAAATTACTTTGAAATTTGATTTAGAGAAAATCTAAGGAAGATTTTGTATCATCCAGAGGGTGGTTACAATCTGGAATGTAATCCCTGAGGGGGTAGTGGAGGCAGAGACTCTTCCTACAGATAAGAAGCATCTATGCCAGTCTTTGAATTGCTGATGGTAAGGGGGATGAGCATAGACAGAAACTTGATGGTCAACATAGACATGGTGGGACAAAGAGCCTGTTTCTGAGTCTTATAGTTACAATTCCACTTGAGCTAAGTCATTCTTAATTCCTCTCAAATCCTCCCAGAAGAGAGATAATATACCACTTACCATCCCGGTGTAGAGATTTGACCCAAAACATCTTTCTCTAACAGATCCTGTTGATTCCTCCACTACAGCAATTTTATAGCAATTGTTGCAGGAACTTTTATGTCTTTTTAGGAGCTTTGCTGCCGCAAAGCAACTAATTTCATGACATTTTTGATGGCTCTGGGCCTCTACTCACTGGAATTCAGAAGGATAAGGGGTGACCTTATTGAAACCTATCGAATATTAAAAGGCCTCGATAGAGTGGATGTGGAGAGGGTGTTTCCTAAGCTAGGCAAGTTTAAGACCAGAGGACACAGCCTCAGAACAGAAGGATGTCCTTTTAGAACAGAGATGAGGAGGAATTTCTTTAGTCTGAGAGTGGTGAGTGGTGAATCTGTAGAATTTGTACCACAGACTGCTGTGGAGGCCAAGTTTTTAGGTATATTTAAGGCATAGGTTGATAGGTTCTTGGCCGGTTGGGGCATGAAGAGATACAGGGAGAAGGCAGGAGATTGGGACTGAGCGAGAAAATGGATCAGCCATGATGAAATGATGGAGCAGACTTGATGATCCAATTATCCTATTTCTGCTCCTATATCTTATGACATATATATTAGTGATAATAAACCTGACTCCAGTTTCCAACACCTACAATCTTCTGTGTCTCCAAAATACCAACAATTTCTACAGTTACGTGCTACCTTTTAGTGATTGTAAATAACGTGTGACAAAATCAGATCACACCAGAGACTTTTTCCCTGGGTGGAAATGGCTACAAGGGGCCATAGCTTTATGGCAATTGGAGTAAAGTACCATACAGAGGGAATGATAGGGATGAGTATTTTCACGCCATCAAAATCAAAGTAAGTTTATTATCACAGTGAGTACATGATATCTTACCATATACAGTACTATCAAGAGATTAATTTTCCTGCAGGCATTTACAATAGAATATATGACTAACTACGCATAAACAAAGACTGGCATAAATAAACAATATATAAAAGAGGACAAGTTGTGCAAATAGAAGTAAGTAAATAAATAATACTGAGAACGTGAGTTGTAGAGTCCTTGAAAGTGAGTTCATAGGTTGTGGAATCAGTTCATTGTTGAGGTGAGTAAAGTCATCCATGCTGATTTGGGTCAATGATTTCTTGCTGAACTGTGGACAGTTGGAAGTCAATCCTGTTTTAACTTGCCGCAAAGAGGGAAGGTGGAGAGAGCAAAAGGAATGTCCACACTGGTTCACGAGCTTGATGGTTGAAGGGTAATAAATGTTCCCGAATCTTGTATTGTGGGACCTTAGGCTCCTGTACCTCCTGCCCGATGGCAGCAGCAAAAAGAGCAAATGGCCTAGATGTTGGGGTCCTTGATGATGGATGCTGCTTTCCTGTGGCAACATTCCTTGTAGATGTTCTCAATGGTGGGAAGGGCTTTGCCTATGACGTCCACCACCATACGGAGACCTTTCCATTCCTGGGTATCAGTGTTTCCATACCAGGCTGTGCTGCAGCCACTCAGGATACTTTCACTGTGCATCTATAGAAGTTTGTCAAAGTTCTAGATGACACATCAAACTTCCAAGAAAGTAGGCACATCCAGAAAGCTATGCCTTCTTTGTGATGGCACTTCCATTCCAGGGTAGATCCTCTGATAGGGTAGCATCAGGGAATTTAAAGCTACTGAACCTCTCCACCTCTGATCCCCTAATGAAGTCCAGCTCATGGACCTCTGCTTCTGGAGTCGATAATCAGTACGATTATGATCCTGATCATGTCAGAGTGGAGGGTGCGCGTAACACATTGCCAGGGGTGTTGCTAGAGGCAGATACATTAGGGATATAACAAACTCTTAGATAGACACATGGATGATAGGACAAAGGAGGGCTATGTAGGAGGGACAGTTAGATTGATCTTAGAGTAGGTTAAAGGACCATAGGCTCTGTTCTTTGCTGTAATGTACTATGTTGTAATTTCACTTATCAAATTCTGTCCAAGACCAGTGAAAGGAACTTTCAGCATACATCAGGTTTCAGAAAGGTGATACTTGTCCACTTCCTTTAGCCTTGTCGATTGTGTCTGCCTGTAATAGACTTATCCGTAACAACACCTTTTTATTCCCCATTCAGGATGGAACACCAGACAGTTCTGGAGCGGGGAATGGGGAATTCCAGAAGGAGATACGATGATGATGAGGAAGAAGGTGAGCTATTACAGCTGAAGTGAAAGAAGAATCTGTGGAGGAGCTCGGCGGGTTGAGCAGCATCTGTGGGGGAAAGAAATTGTCACTGTTTCGGGTGGAAACAATTCCTTTCTTCACACGGGTGCTGCTTTTCCTCCAGCAAGATGGATGTTGCTCCTGATTCCATCTGCATTCTCTTGTGTCTCCACATTGAAAGTTCAATTAATTAAGTCCTTAATGTCTTGGGTGATGCGAGTTCTTAGCCATCATTAAGGACACCCACCACCCAGAACATGTCCCCTTTTCATTGCCGCCATCAGGAAGGAGGTACAGGAGCCTGAAGGCACGCACTCAATGATTTGGAACAGCTTCTTCCCCTCTGCCATCAAATTTCTGAATGGACACTGAACCCATGAGCACTATCTGAATAGGCTGGGACTATATATATTCCTTCGATCGAAGGAGGTTGAGGGATGACCTCAGAATCAGAATCAGGTTTAATATCAGATTCAGATTCAGTTTATTGTCATTTATAAACCACAAATACAATGCAGTTAAAAAATGAGACAACGTTCTCTTGAATGATATCACGAAAAAGCACAAAGCAGACCACACAAGAAAAACCACATAACGTTTGGTAATCCCCAATCCAGAGTCCGGAGAGGCTGCTGCGTATCGATATCGCGCTACCGTCTTAGCACGTTCCCCGGAAAGGAACTACAAACCCATCAGATAAACCTAAAGCTACAAGACCTACACAAAACCACATAGTTACATATAGTTATAGTTAACATATAGTTTCAACAGTGCAGACAATACCACAATTGATAAAAGACTGACTGACAAAGACCACATAATTATAACACATAGATTCAACAGTGCAAAGCAATACCATAATCTGATAAAGAGCAGTCCATGTCACGGTTTAAAAGAAAGTCTCAAAAGTCCCGACAGCCCATCATCTCAAGCAGACGGTAGAAGGAAGAAAAACTCTTCCTGCCAGGAACCTCCAGCGCCAGAGCTTGCCGATACAGCACTCTGGGAGCTCCAACCACAGCCAACTCCGAGTCCGTCCAAAAACTTTGAGCCTCCGACCAGCCCTCCGACACCGAGCACCGAGCACCATCTCCGCCGAGCGCTTCGACTCCGGCACCAGCCGCCAAGCAACAGGCAAAGCTGAGGATTCGGGGCCTTCCTCCTGGAGATTTTTCCGATCGCACAGTAGCAGCGGCAGCGAAACAGGCATTTCAAAAGTTTCACCAGGTGTTCCTCCGTGCTTCACACGTCCGCCTCCATCAAATCAGGACTGTATACGGCCCCTACTTACAGATAACAGATATCACCACATATGTTGTGAAATTTGCTGTTTTTGTGGCAGAAGTATAATGCAATACATTATCGTAGAAAAGAATGTGAATTACAGAAAGTATATACAGTACATTCTGTACATACTAAATAGTTAAATGAGGTAAGTAGTGCAAAAATAGTAATAAAAAACAGTGAGGTAGTGTTCATGAGTTCTAAGTCCATACAGAAATCAAATGGCAGACAGGAAGAAAAGGCAGGTCCTGGGTGATGGGTTCCTAAATGACAGATGCCACCTTTTTGAGGCATCGCTCCTTGAAGATGTCCCAGATACTATGGAGGCCAGTGTTTATTTTGATCCTGTGCAGTGGCACCACCGTCCCATACCAGCCAGTTTGAATGCTCTTCACAGTAGATCTGTAGAAATTTGCAAGCGTCTTTCACTATACCAAATCTCCTCAAACTCCTAAGTCGCTGTCGTGCCTTCTTTGTAGCTGCATTTATACATTGAGCCCAGGATAGATCCTCAGAGATATTGACAGCCAGGAACTTGAAATTGCTCACCCTTTCCAATTCTGGTGGGTGGTTATAAAGTGGTGAACCAGCATGGATGAGAAGGATGAACACAGTTTTTTTCCCAGTGTAGTAGAGTACAAAACTAGAGAGGGGAAAAGTTTAAAGGGGACTTGATAGGCAAGCTTTTCCACACAGAAAGGGATGGGTAGCAAGTGGTAAAGACAGGCATAAAAATAGCATTTAGAAGACATTTGGACAGGTTGAGGGATAGGAAATGTTTAGAGGAATGTGGATCAAATGAAGGCAAATGGGACTAGCCCGGGAAGACATCATAGTTGCCATGGATGTATTGGTCTGAAGGGTCTGCTTCGTTATGATACAACTATATGACGACAATCATCAACCATCAAGCTCCTAAACCAATGTAGGTAACTTTACTCGCCTCAGCAAAGTACTCTCTCCTCAAGCTACAGACTCACTTTCAAGGACTCTACAACTCATCTTCTCAATATTATTTATTTACTTTTTTACTATTTGCACTGTTTTTCTTCTTTTGCTCATTGCCTGTCAGTTTTTGTTTACGTAAAGTGTTTCAAAAATTCTATTGTATTTCCTTATTTTCTTGTAAGCATCTGCAAAAACATGAAACTCAAAGTGGCATATCCACCCAGTGGCCTGTCTGTTAGTTACCTCCTGTACCTAATAAAGCGGCCACTGAGTCTATGTGTGTGGCCTTCTGCTGTTGTAGCCCATCAACTTCAAGGTTTGACATGTTGTGCATTCAGAGATGCTCTTCTGCACACCACTGTTGTAACATCTGGTTATTTGAGTTACTTTCACCTTCCTGTCAGCTTGAACCAGTCTGGCCATTCTCCTCTGACCTCTCTCATTAACAATAAGTTTTTTGCCCACACACTGGATGTTTTTGTTTCTCTGTAAACTCTAGAGAATGTTGTATGTGAAAATCCCAGGAGGTCAGCGGTTTCTGAGATACTCAAACCACCCCATCTGGCACCAACAATCATTCCACAGCCAAAGTCACTTAGATCACATTCCTTCCCCATTCTGATGTTTGGTCTGAGCAGCAACTGAACCTCCTGACCATGTCTGCATGCTTTGAGTTGCTGCCATATGATTGATTAGATATTTGCATCAACGAGCAGGTGAACAGGTGGACATAATAAGATGGCCACTGAGTGTATATATTAAAAAACAAGTAAGTAGTGTAGAAAGAGAATAAAACATAAAACTGTGAGGAGGTGTTCATTGTCCATTCAGAAATCCGATGGTGCAGGGGAAGAAGCTATTTCTAAGACATGGAGTGTGTGTCTTTAGGGTCCTGTCCCTCCTCTCCGATGGCACCAATGAGAAGAGACGTGTCCTGGGTGGTGAGAGTCCTTAATGATGGATGTTACCTTTTTGAGACATGGCATCTGGAATTGTCCTTGATGATGGGGAGGTTAATGCCCAGGATGGAGTTGTTTTCCAATCCTGTGCAGTGGCCACTCCATCTCAGAAAGTGGTATGACCAGCTCTTAATGTTACATCTCTCCCACAGTAAGCGGCTGATGCCAAGGTTCAATCGGAAACGTTAAAGGTGACATAATGATTGTGTTGGGTGTGCCAGTTAGGAATAAACTAAGCCAAATACATTGAGCGGAGGTACAAGCCAGCCATGATAGAGTGGGTACTGATTACTGAGGTCCACCTGTGAGCTGGACTGATCTGTGGTGAGGTACAGAAGCAGTTAAGGGATGGCTGCATCTTCCTGACTCTGGCCAGAGAGGTCCTGCTTACCCCAAAAGCTCACTAAGTGTAGGTTTCTCACCAAATCACTGTATTTGTGTTGTACAGTTCGAAACGCAATCTACATTGGGATCCCCGCGCCCCATGGCTACAGGAGAAAGCGGCGGCGAAGAAAGTTCTCAACAAGCCACAAGAAACCCAACGAGGAGGAATGGCATCCGAAGAGGCAAGAGAGATCCGACACGGATGAAGGAGGTGCCAGGGCAGCCACTTCTTCAGACAGCATTAACGTTACCAGTAAGCCATTTGTACTGTAAAGAGAACGGTCTTCACCACACCCCATGTTACCAGCGCGGTTTCGACATAGTGCCGAAGGTTTAGTTTGACTGCTTCTCTAACAGCACCCACCAACATTTCCAATCAATTACCTTTAAAAATAAAGAGAAAAGTATATCTTGGACACCATTACAGTATTTTCCTGGCAAGAGAATTATCCTTAGTAGAATATAGAACACAGAACAGTCCTGTCAAGTCACAATGTCTACACCAATTACGGCACTAAATTAAACTAACGCCCATTTCCTGCCTGTTCTCATGTCTACCTGACTCCGTCTTAAACATCATTATTGTATGTGCTTCCCCCACCCAGAAGCCTGTTCCAGGCACCTATCTCTCTAGAGTCTTCAGATGCTGGCAATCCAGAACACCAGACACAAAATACTGGAGGAACTGCACAGGTCAGGACGGATGAAAGGCCTCATCCCAAGTCATCGATGGCTTAATCCCCTCCATTGAAAGAGCCTGACCTGCTCAGTCCGTCCAGCACTTTGTACCTATCAATCTCTGTGTCGATTTTGCCCTACACATTCCCTTCATAATTGCCTCAAATTCACATCCTTCACTCTAGGAAAAAATCTTAATCTTTACCTTATTTATGTCTCTCATAATCTTAACAAATATCAAGTTTCTCTAGATTCTCTAGAGAAAATAATCAAGTTTGTACAACTCTTCTTTTGAGCTCAAACCCTCGAATCCAGAAAGCATCTTGGTAACCCTCTTCTCAAAGCCTGCCCAAGCTCCCTGAAATGTGGCGACCATAATTTCACCCAATGACAAGTAACCTCAAGATAATCTAAGAGGGTTCATAACCCAGAGTTCACCCTGTCTCTCAGAGGAGTCAGCTGGGTGGAAAATCTGTGTGGGGATTGACAACAAACACTCTTGGGATAAATATTTGAGGGGAGTCCCAGGATTGCTGGAGGCCATCGTCCCTTCTCGTCAGTCCAGTATAGTATACTCCCTCACCTCACCAACTCAGCTCCTAACGCTGCCTTCCATCAGTTCCCACCAAAATTAGTTGTTCCTTCTGGAAAACTGTTAACTCATGTGGTAACTTTCATTCAACAAGGGCATAAACCATGTAGCTACCTGTCCTTGTGGACTTCTCCTACCCTTGTCTATTGTGGGGACCTCCTACCCTTGCCCAATGTGTATAACTCCCACCCTTGTCCATTGTGGGTCTCTCTTACTCTTGCCAACTGTAGGCACCTGACAGGGTTGGCCAGGCTAGACCTGAAGCAATGTGCTGCCACCATGTAGTTCCCATTCCATTATGTATCTGACATAACGCACTGTAAACAGCCAATTGTTTTGAAAAAAAAACATTTGGACTGTTGCTAATGTCAGATTTAGATTTATTTATCACATGTACATTGAAACGTACAGTGAAGTATGTCATTTTGCATTAACAACTAACATACCCTAGAATGTGCTGAGGACATTCCAGCACCAACATAGCACGCCCACGACGTTCAGCAGAATAATACAAGCAACAACAATGACAATATAACACAACAAGAGAACAGCACAGAAAACCCTTATTCCACCCTGCCACACACACAGACAGGCCTCCAGCCCTAGAACAGGCCACCTCCTTGGCTCTGGACATTCAGAATCACAGTTATCTTTCCTCTGGCCTCCAGTCAACTTTTTCAGTCCTTTGAAATAGATACCTGAATGCACCAACATCAAATTCTTAAACGTTTGATATCCACTCACCTCTAGCCCTATACCCCCACATTTTTTTCCTTTTCTCTCTCCTCCTGATCCATCTGACCCTCATCGCCCTACCTCTGTCCCCTTCCCCATCCTCTCCAGCTGCCCGTCACCCACACACTCCCACCAGTCGTTCCTCTTCCCACCTCCCTCCCTTTATTCCACATTCCACCAACATCTCCTATCAGATTCCACCTTCTTCAGCCCTTGTTGCCTCCATTTATCACCACCCAGTTTCTGACATAATACCCAATCCCTTCCCACCCTCACCTGCATCCACCAATCACCTGCCAGCTCCTCCTAACACCCCTTCCCTCCACCTCTTTATATTGGCTTTCTTCTCTCGATCTTTTGACCCCGCTGACTGACCATTTTCTTGTGTAGATGCTGCCTGACCTATTGACTTCCTCCAGTGCCTTTCTACATTGCTTTTAAAAATACAATGGACTTTGTATTCCCCTCCTCCTTTAAATTAATATTATCAGACTCCAGGCAAGATCCATGCTTAATTAAGTCTTGCAGGCAGTTTGCAGCACCTAAGGGATGTTTCAGAAACTGCCAGATATCAGCTGCTTCAAAGCATCATTCAGTTGTCACATGTATTAAGCTTATTGGTCTGTTTCATTGATTACAAACCTTGATTTACTGCTCTAATATAGTTACGTGCTGATTAATGCCAGCCCATGACTTACAGGCGAATATCAGTGCTAGACGTTGGGGCCAGTATCTGTAAATCCTAGAGTCCTCTGGAGGCTGGAGGCCAAAGATGGCCTTACCTGGGTTTAGAGGGCTGTGTGCGTGTGTGGATGGTGAGCACGAACGGGCCTTGGGTTTTGTTTTGTTGCTTAAATGTGTTCTGTGTTGTTCAGCCAAGGAGCCATGTTGGCCCTAGCCTGCATGGCAAGACTTGCAGGCAGCCCCCCCCCCCACCCCCAGAACATCCATGGACGTGTTGGCTGCTAACACAAACGCCACATGTCACTGTATGTTTCGATGCGCATGTGATAAATAAACCTGAATCTGAATGAGGAGTCTTTATCCTGATGCTCCAGCACAATGAAACGGTGGCTGAGCGCCTGAGATAATTCTGGGGATGAATTACTGTATATCTGTCACTGTAACAACATTAGAAGCTATTATTGAAGAATCCTGCCCTCTAAACTCGGGTCAGGCCATCTTTGGCCTCCTGCCTCCAGTGGACTTGATAATTCACAGGCACTGAGCCCAATGTCTAATGTTGATGATCACCTGTAAGTCATGGGCTGATACTGCTCAGCATGCAACTGTGTTAAAACAGGTTTGTAATCAATGAAACAGACCAGTACTGTGCAAAAGTCTTAGGCACACATATATATATATATATATATAGCTGTGGTGCCTAAGACTTGTGCATAGTCCTGTAGTAATTTTATGTATTGCACTGTACTGCTGTCGCAAAAAAAAAACACATTTCATATACATGTGAGTGATGATAATGCTGATTCTGATATGGGTCTCTATCGTGGACTGAGAGTGGGAAGGGGGCAGGGAAAGGGGAATCATAGTTGGGAAGAAGGGAAGGGAGAGGGGAGGGAGTGGGAAGCACCAGAGAGACATTCTGTAATGATCAATAAACCAATTGTATAGAGTGAAATGACCTTGCCTGGTGTCTCAGGGCTGGTTGGAACTGCACCTGTGCCATCCCCTGCCCCAGCTCTCCTCTCTGGCACTTGCCCCACAACCCTCCCACGGCATTTCACACTCACCATTCCGGACCTTCTTTGCTCCCACCAGATTTACAAACCCACTTTCTGATCCACTTTGGCAAATACAGTGCTGTGCAAAAGTCTTAGACACCCTAGCTATATACATGTGTCTAGACCTTGCACACCACTCTATTTTTTTCAGAGTATGGTTGATAGCTGGAACACAATGCTAGAGGAGGTGGTGACACTGTGCACCATTATGTGCCTAAATTTCTTGCACAGTTCTGTATACTCTCAGGTGTTGAAGTGGGAGGAAGCTAACTTTATTACTAGGGATAAGTATACTGAGCTTGACCCAATCATTTCCTTAACATAAGTACATAAGAAATAGGAGCAGGAGTAGGCCATCTGACCCAGCAATATGATCAGGGCTGATGTGTCCGTAAACTCAGCTCCATCTACCTGCCTTTCCCTCATAACCCTTAATTCCCTTACTATGTAAAAACGTATCTAACTGTTTCTTAAATATATTTAGTGAGGAAGCCTCAACTGCTTCCCTGGGCAGAGAATTCCATAGATTCACCACTCTCTGGGAAAAACAGTTTCTCCTCATCTCTGTCCTAAATCTTCTTCCGTTATCTTATGAATATGCAAATTTAAACACTAAGGAATCACATATAATACCTGAGTCGGTCACACAGCTTCAGGTAGACCCTGTGTTGAACGCAACGTGTTTCATTATCTCCTGGGTGAGGAGGAGATGGCTTTTGCTATAGGTTAGGTCCACGCCCACTTTAGCAATGATAACATTCTGCATTGGCCACACCACTCTATGCCAGTGCCATGGAATATTGGAATCACAGGAGGATTCTAGCAGTCTATTGTTTATCTATAGACAGGGCTGCCCTCACTGACCAGGAAAGACAGAGAGTATGCAGTATGGAAACAAGCCCTTCATTTCACGTACGGATGATCAACCATCTATCTACATTGGGGCTTCAGAGCTTCAATCATTCATTCTGTGGGGTTCTTGTTTCGTGGACATCTGTGAAAAGTATGAATTTCGGGTGGTACACTGTGTACATTCTCGGATATTAAATGGACCCTAAATAAAATTACTACTCTATTCCACTAGATTTTACAAGTCACCTACTCAATTGTATGAAGGCATTGGGCCAGTCATCCTAAACACTAATCATGTCTCAATTCCATTTTATCCCACCTACATCCCTATCAACTTCCTCCCCAATTCTACCCCTCACCTACACATCAGGGGTAGTTTCAAACCAACTTGCACACCTTTGAATGCGGGAGGAACCAGAACGCCTAGGAGGAATCCCACACAGTCACGGGGAGAACTCCACATAGGCAGCAGCGGAGGTCAGGACCGAACCCGGGTCTCAGGCACTGGAGGCCGAAGCTCCACCCGCTACGCCACTGCGTCGGCTTGGGTTTCTAGCCCTTAAAGGCCATCAATCAGTGGCTGAAGACTGCAGCCTCGCAGAGGACTTGGATGCTGGCTCGTCGCTGCAAACACTGCCTCTCCATGCTCAGCAAGCGTGTTCTCTGTTGCTCCCGGCTTCGAAGTGCCAGGGGTCCCTCTAGTGCGACATTTTTTTTAATCTTGCCGGCACAGCCATGAGATCCACGACTCCAGCTCTCTGCCTGATCTCAGTTACAGCCGCACGCCATTTGTGGCTTGGCTGATTCCACAGGGTCAGCCGAGGGTCAAAACCAGCTTCCAGGTCAGCTTCCGATGAGTATGTACAAAGGACGTTGGGATTGCTACGCACTCGCTGCCAGACTCTGAAAGCAGTGACAGTTGCGAGGAACTAAAGGCACATTGTTTTCAGTCGGGATTCAAGGTACAAATAACTCTCAGCCCTTGCGAATGCTAATCTGTTAACTGTTGCCACACTGTCTCCCTAGTCCTCCAGTATCTCAACACACATCTCTGCTGGAATCCTCAACAGCCAGTTACACTTGTAAAGAGAGTCAGGGTGTCCTGTGCGTGATGCTAATCAGTCTGTTTTGAAATATTTGTCAGCGCAACTTAATTATGGAGCTCAGAAGAATACAAGGAGGCCAATCTGCCCCTCAACCCTATCCCTGGCACGCAGTTCACTTATTCATTCCTTTTCTTGCCCAGGAAGGAAGGGTACGTCATCAGTAAAAGTTTTCTCTGTCTGTATCCAGCGGCAATTTACAAAAATATGAAACTACATGACACCTATCCTTGCTGTGCCCCCGTCCTTTCTCCTCCTTCCCCCCCACCTCCTCCTCCCTCTTCCACTGCTGAGAACTTCAGTGTGGTGCTTAGGGACAGTAGGTCTTCAGGAAGCTGGAAGACAGAGAGGGAGAGAGAGCTGGCAGGCCGTAGGAAGACTTAGATCACATTCTCCTTCAAAACGTTTGCACTCGAGGTGGAAGGGGTTTAGTCAGAGCAGTTCCTCTCAGGGGAGAGGAAAAGCATCTAGGAATTGCTCCTTCCTCAAGCTGCCCGAGAGTGAGGACCCCTCAGTTGGGTGGGCCCCTCTGAATCTTTCATGGGTCTGTCAGGAAAGGTTCAGTCCTGGATAAGGTCACAAGGGCATAAAAAATGGAATCAGGGTCAAATATTATGTTCCTGCAGATTGCTCTGCTGTCCAGTAAAGCCATGGCTGATTGGATCCTTGACCTTAATTCTAGTTTACAACTCGTTCCCTGTAACCCTTGGCTTCTCTGTGCCAAACATCATTCCAACTCAGTTCCAAATGCACGCCACGCAAAGTCAGAGAATTCCAAGGATTCACCTTTCTCCGAGAGGAGACTTTTCTTTTCATCATCATCTTAAACGGGTGATCCCTAATTCTGCAGTCTTGATTCTTACATTGTTCTTGATACCACCTAGAGGGGAAAGGTGCACCCTCTCACGCCCTTTCCCATGGGGAGTAAAATTCATTCCGGAGTCTGGAATGATATTCGCCTTTTCAACTTTTATTCCTGGAACTTTGAAGTCAGGAGGGTGGTCAAGAGGCCACTTCAATTAAACGACTGGTCTGTTTCCTTCCAGAGGGGTCAGTTTCACCAGCACACTGAAGAGCCTTTAGCGAAGGCTCGGGAATAGTTAAAGTGCAAGCCTTCTCAGAATTGAAATGGGTAAGCTCCACTGGGTTTGGCATAATCATCAATAGGACTCAACTCAGCAAAGAGCGTGCTATTCCGTTTAATCTCCAGGGTGAGCGGCTCTGTGTAACAGGGTTTGACACACTCTTTCAGACAGCCACAAGTTACCCTGCGCACATACAGGCCTGCTGTTAATGCGTGCCGCAAAATGAGTGGGAGTGAAGCAGGTAGGATTGAAACCCATGCTGTTTATTGTTGTTTTATCATGTGCTTTTTGCGACCAGTAATGGAGGGCTTGTCTTGTGGCCAGAACAGAACTGATGTAATTCATGTAGTTTCACTCAACTGAGCTGTTAACACTTTGCTCCACAGACTAGAGTTACATTTCTTCAGCAAAGTTACGCCTGCAACTGGGTCACCGCAATAAAAAAGTGTGTTTGGTCGTGCTTCATGCTTACTTGAACCTTACCTCACGGAACTTTAGTCCCACAAATATCAAGGGAATTCTCAGCTCTTGCGGAGAAGAGGTGTCTTTCAACACCAAAGGAATTATCTGGACCCGTCTCTGATTTTAGGGGGACAATCATTTTTAGAGTTTACAGTTCACACGGCTTTAACCAGAAGTCGTCATGTGATGCAGAGGAATGTTTCAGTGGGTCCCACAGAGCTCAATAGATGAAGACAAGGAACCGTTCTACCTGCTGCCTGCTGAAGCCAGCTGGTGGATGGGACGTGAGAGCAGGTGTCTGTGAGTAGATCACCAGTGTCTACTGAGCGGGACGGGGATGGGGACAAGACGCGGGCCTCTGGGCAAGGAGTCAAAAACAACCAAAAGTAATGCAAAGGTTGTTCAACAGTTGCATTAGTCAATAGGTACACTTGTAAACACTAGTCAGGAAATACAGACTCCAAACTCCTACCACCTGTGTGTTGTGCCTATGTACCTGTATATGGGTGTGTGTTTATTGTGTGTGTGTGTGTGTTTCTGTGTATTTGTGTAGTTGTATATATGAGTGTATCCTCATTGTATGTGCATGAGTGTATGCACACCTACCTGCGCATAGGTGTACGTTATTCTGCATATATATGTGGCCGTGTTTCTGTGTGTGTGTCTGTGTGTATGTGCATACATGTAAATCTGTGACTGTGGCTACAAATAGGTGTTTATTTCAATCTGTATATGTCTATCTTTCTGTGCCTGGATGTATATGAAGTATCTCTATTTGTGTGTCTTTCTGTTCATTGTTTTTTCTTTCAAGGTGGTTCATTTTCTTTTTTTGTTTTGTGGCTGTCTGTGGTAAGACGGATCGAAGGGTTGTATACTGCATAGATACATCAATGATGAATGTAATTCGAATCTTCAATTGTTTGAAGTGTGTGTGCATGCATCTGTGTAAATGTGTACTATGTGTGTATCTATGTGTTGGTGTGTGTGCATCTGTATAAATGTACAACTGTGTGTGTATCTGGTGTTGCTGTGTGTGTATGTGTTTAAATGTATACTGTGTGGTTGGTTTGTACATATCTGTTCAAATATACAACTGTGTGTGCATCTGTGTGTATATGTGTAAATATATACTCTGTGCATCTCTGTGTTTGTGTTGTATATCTGTGTAAGTGTATATTGTGTGAATGCATTGGTATGTCTGTATCTGTGTAAAAATATGACTGTGTCTGAGCATCTGTGTGTTGGTGTCTGTGTGTTATATGTCAATATATACTACATGTGCATCTGTGATTTGTTATGTGTTTATCTGTGTAAATGTGTGACTGTGTGCGCAACTGTGTGTTGTTGTGTGTGTGTGTGTCTTTGTGTATGTTTATACCGCTTGTGCATCCATGTGTTAGTGTCTATGGATCGGTGTAAATGTGAACTGTGTGTGTCCATCTGTGCATTGGTGTGTGTCTATCCGTGAAGATGTGTACTATGTATGTGCATCTGTGTGTTGGTGTGTGAATATCTCTGTAACTGTTTGACTGTGTATTGGTGTGTGTGCATCTGCATAAATGTACAACTGTGTGGGCACATTGGTTGTTTGTGTGCGTGTATCTGTGTAAATGTATACTGTATGTGCACCTGTGTTTTAGCATGTGTGAATCTGTGTTAAATGTGTACTGTATGTGCATCCGTACGTTGGTGTCTATGGATCGGTGTAAATGTACGACTACGTGTGCATCTGTGTTTTTGTGTGTGCATCTGTGTAAATGTGTTCTGTGTGCGTGCATCTGTGTGTTGGTGTGTGTGTATCTGTGTAAATGTTTGAAGTGTGTGCGTCAGTATGCTATTGTGTGTATATGTGTAAATGTATATTGTATGTGTGTATCTGTGTTCTGGTGTGCATGTACCTGTGTAAATGTACCACTGTGTGTGCATCAGTGTGTTGCTGTTTGTGTATATGTGTAAATGCATATTGTGTGTATGCATCTTTGCATTGGTGTGTGTGTGAATTTGTGCAAATGTACAAATGTATAAGCATCTGTGTGTTGGTATGTGTGTCTTTCTATGTAAATGTGTACTGTGCGTCCATCTGTGTTTTGGTGTGTGTGTATATCTGTGTAAATGTACAACTGGGTGTGCATCCATGTTGGACTGCGCGTTTCTGAGTAAGTGTATACTGTACGTATGCATTGTCTATTGATGTGTGTATCTGTGTAAATGTATGACTATGTGTGAGGATCTGTGTGCTTGTGTGTGTATCTGTGTAAATGTACACTGTATGTGCAGCTGTGTGTTGGTGTGTTGGTATCTGAGTAATTGAATTGTGTGTGTGAATCTGTGTGTTGGTGTGTCTGTATCTGTGTTCAACTGTGTGTGTGTGCATCTGTGTAAATGTATCCAGTGAGTGCATTGGTGCTTTGGTGTGTGCATATTTGTGTAAATGTATATACTGTGTTCATCTGTGCATCTGTGTTCATGAGTGTGTACCTGTACAAATGTATACTGTACACTGGTGTGTGTGTACCTGTGTTATTATACAACTGTTTGTATGCATAAGTATTCTGTCAGTGCTTTTGTGCTTTGGTGTGTGTGCATCAGTGAAAAGTACAAATGTGATTGTGTGCATCTGTGTGCTGGCGTGTGTGTATCTGTGTAAATGTACAGGTGTGTGTGCATCTGTGTAAATATATACAGTGTGTTTATCTGTGTGTTGGTGAGTGCATATCTGTATAAATGTATCACTGTGTGTGCCCTGTGTCTTCATGTGTGTGTGTGTGTGTGTGTGTATTTGAGTAATTGTACAACTGTGTGTATGCATTGGTGCTTGGGGTGTGTGTCTGTGTTTTGGTGTGTGTGAATCAGTGTAAGAGTGTATGGTCTGTGTGCGTCGGTGTGTAAGTGTGTGTGTATTTGCGTAAATGTATGACTGTATGTATGCATCTGTGTGTTGGTGCATGTATCTGTGCATATGTATACTGCATGGGCATCTGTTTGTTGCTGTATGTGTCTCTGTGCAAATATGCGACCATGTGTGACACTGTGTATCGGTGTAAATGTAAATGTATGCTGTGTGAGCAACTGTGTGGTGTGTTGGTGTGAATGTATCTTGTAAATGTACAACTGTGTGTGTGCTGGTGCATTGGTGTGAGTGTCTGTGTAAATGTATACTGTGTGAAACTGTGTATTAGTGTGTGTGAATCTGTAAATGTATGCTGTGTTTTGGTGTATGTGTGTATCAATGCAACAGTATGAATAGTGCATTAGTGAGTGTGTATCTGTGTAAATATATACCGTCTGTGTGCATCTGTGCATAGGTGTGTGTATCTGTGTGTTGGTGTGTGTGCATCTGTGTAAATGTATACACTGTGTCTGCAGCTGTGCTTTGGTATGTGTGTGAATCCATGTAAATGTATATGTGAGTGCACCTGTGCATTGATGTGTGTGTACAGTGCAAATGTATGACAGTGTGTGCATCTGTGGGTTGGTTTGTGTGTATCTGTGTAAATGTACAATTGTGTGTGCATCTGTGTAAATGTATCATGTGAGTGCATCAGTTCTTTGGTGTGCAAGTAACTGTGTAAGTGTATACTGTGTCTGCATTGCTTGCTGTACAGCGGTGTACAGTACATTGGTGTGTGTGTATCTGTGTAAATGCACGACTCTGTTGTGCACATTTATGTTGGTGTGTGTAGCTGTGCAAATGTACAAATGTGTGTGCCTATCTGTGTGTTGGTGTGTGTGTATCTATGTAAGTGTGTGCTGTCTATGTGCATCTGTGTGTTGGTGTGTAAGCATCCACGTAAATGTGTACTATTGGTTCATCTGTGTTTTGACTGTATGTATCTTTGGAAATGTATACTGTGTGCATCTGTGTTTTGCTATGTATGTATTCGTGTAAATACACAAATTTGTGAGTGTACCTTGTGTTGGTTTGCGTGTGTATCTCATTGTAAATGTATGAATATGTGTGTGCACCTGTGTGTTGGTGTGTGTATTTGTGTAAATTTGCGACTGTGTGTGTATCTGTCTGTTGGTGTATTTGTATCTGTGTAAGACTGTGCATAGCCGTGTGTGTCTCTGTGTAAATGTATACAGTGTGTGCATATGTGTGTTGGTGTGCATATCTGTGTAAATGTAGGGCTGTGCATGTCCATTTATGAGTTGGTGTATGTGTATCTGTCTAAATGTCCAACTGTGTGTGTGCTTCTATGTACATGTACCATTGTGTGTGTGTGTGTGTGTGTGTGTGTGTGTGTGTGTGTGTGTGTGTGTGTGTGTGTGTGTGTGTGTGCATCTGTGTGTTGGTGTGTATGTATTTTGTAAATGTATGACTGTGTGTGCATTCTCTGTGTTGGTGTGTTTCTGTATCTGTGCAAATGCATACTGTGTGTTGTTATGCTTCTCTCTTTATGTGTGTGCACATATTTGTGAGAGGATCACGCGTGTTTACATGTAAAAATTCCCTGTGTAGGAAAACCTGGAGCAACCTGTCAGTGCAGATGTGAATCCAAGGACAAGTCACCAAGAGAAGAGAAATGAGATCAGGAGGGCAGAATTCTGAAGTTCATTGATAGGGTCTCAGTAACAAAGCAAATCTGTGTGTTCCTTTGAAGGGTAAACAGTTCAGCTCCCTGCTCCCTGCAGATGCTTGAGCTGGAGTGTATTGATGGGGTGAGCATGTCTCTGATCCATTAGCCTACTTGTGAAGGCACTGTACATGTGACAGTGCTCGCCACAGTGAGGGCCATTTCCAGTGGTCTGCTGCATTCATTTCCAATCACCTCATTATAGGAAGGATGTGGAAGTTTTAGAGAGAGAGAGAGCAGAAGAGATTGAGCAGGATGCTGCCTGGATTATGAGGAGAGGTTGAGCGAGATAAGGCTTTGCTCTTTGTGGCATAGGAGGATAAGGGGAGATTTGACAGAGATATAACGGATGTTGAAGCATAGGTAGAGTGGACAACATCACCATTTACTCTGCTACCACAAGGGAACATATTTTTTAAATGATTGGAGGAAAGTATAGAGGGGGATGACATAAGCAGGATTTTTATACAGAGTGGTGGGTGCATGGGACGCGCTGTCAAGGGTGGGGGGTGATAGAGGCAGATACATTAGGGACATTAAAGAGACTCTTAGATTGGCACATAGATGAAAGTAAAATGGAGGGTTATGTGGGAGGGGAGGGTTAGATTGACCTTGGAGTAGTTTGAAAGGTCAGCACAACAAGCTACTGTTTGTTTAGGGTGGCGGGGTGGAGAAGTGTCTCTAGCAAAGGAGGTGTACGGAGCTCCTCCCCTCCGCTAGCCTGCAGGTCACCCTTAGGCAAGGTGTAGCACCTGTTTCGCCCCTCGATCAGGGTCACGTGAAGCCATGGGAGCAGGTGAAGCATATCACAAATCTTGATTATGTAACCAATGACACCAGGCAAATAATCTCTGATGAGTATCGATAATGGTTCTGATCACCTGTCTTGTAAAGACACTGCCCAGAAGGTGGCAATGGCTAACCGCTTCGGCAGAAAAATTTGCCAAGAACAATTATAATTATGGAAAGACCATGATCACCCATGTAATACAACACGGCATATTATGAATGAACTGTTTGATTTGTTATTGACTCACATTCACAGAGAGATTCATCGGGGAAACAGGCCCTTCTGGCCATTGAGTCCATAATAACCATCAACTGTCCATTTGCACTAATCCTATATGTTTCCCTTTGTGTTAATTCTCCCCACATTCCCATCAACACCACTAGATCCCACAACTCTCCTACACACTAGGGACAACCTGCAGTGGATAATCAATTAATCAACTGACACGCCTTTGAGATGCGAGACGAAACATGGGAAGTGATACAGATGGTGCAGCCAGTATCAACTGCAAGGTCCAAAACTAACATCAGGTGCTTTCTGTGTGGAGTTCTCAAGTTCAACTTGTGACTGTATGGGTTTCCTCTGGGTACCTCACATTCTTCGGCATTCCAAACACGAGCAGGTTAGGAGGTTAGTTGTGCTTTGAAGGATTTTCCCTTGATGTAAGTGAGTGGTAGAGTCTGTGTGGGGGGGTGGTTATTGAGAATGGAGAATTTTATAAAATTGATTAGTGTAGGGCTAATGTAAAAGGGTAGTTGATAGGACTCGATTCAGTGGACAGGGAGACGGCAGTTCCTATAGTGGGAGAGTCTTAAACCAAAGGACACACCCTCAGAAGAGAAGGATGTCCTTTTAGAATAGAGATGAGGAGAAATTTCTTTAGCCAGACGTTGGTCAATCTGTGGAACTCATTGCCATGGATGGCTGTGGAGGCCAGGTCATTGGATATATTTAAAGCATAAGTTGACAGGTTCTTGAAGGACACCAAAGGTTACAGAGAGAAGACAGGAGGATGGGGTTGAGAAGAATCAGCCATGATGGAATGGTGGAGCAGACACGGTGGCCAAATGGTTTAATTCTGCTCTTATGTCTTATGGAGTTATGGTTGGTGTGGACTCAATGGGCTGAAGGGCATTTTTGCCTGGAGTATGCTCTATGAGTCTTAAGAATCTGGCAGTGGAGAGTGCACATGTGAGAGTGCTCATATCCAGTCTGGAGCCAGTTCCGACAGATGACAGGATGGAGAGAAAGGAGGGGATGGCAGGATGATGGATCAAATTTGAGATGCAAAAGATTGCAGATGCCAGAATCTGGAGCAACACACAATCCGGGTCGAGGAGAAACTGTGGGAGGAAAGGAAATGGTGATATTTTGGGTCGAAGAGAGTGGAGAGGCAAGATGGCTGACACAACCAGAGGAGGGGTGTGGCAAGTAAGGACTCCATTGTGATTGGAGGATTGGGGAGGGGTGTAAAGTGATGGGCATGTAGGGGGGTGGAGTTAGGAGATTATGACAGGTGAATGATAGATGGACACAGACTGGGGGAGGGGTAGAAGAAGGGAAAACAATAAATGGACACAAGATCCTGGAAATCCAGAGAAACACACAAAAATTTGGAGGAATTCAGCAGGTCAGGCAGGATCTACAGAGAGGAATAAATAGTTAATAAATAGTTTTGGGTTGAGGCCTTTCATCAAGACAGTAGACCCACTCAACAACAGATACAACAAGGTGGGGAGAGGAGAGTCCAAAAATGGAAGACAGCTGCTGGAGGGAAATGAGCAGGAACACCAGTCTGATAAGTAAAGCAAGTGAGAATAGTAACCATTTGAGGTGAACAAGGGTGGCAGGTGGAGATACATCTCTACCCAAAAGGGGTGTAAGGCATTTCTTCCCTCTGCTAGCCTGCAGGTCACCCTTGGGCAAGGTGTAGCACCTGCTTAGCCACCCTCCGATCAGGGTCACTTAAAACCATGGGAGCAGGTGGTGGTTGGTCATGTGAGCAGCCGGTGCAAATCACAAGTCCTGGTTATGTGACCACTGATACTAGGCAGACAATTTCTGAAGAGTATTGATAATGGCTGGGGTCACCCATCTTGTAAAGACACTGCTCAGAAGAAAGCAATGGTAAACCACTTCTGTAGAAAAATTTGCCAACAGCAATCACGGCCATGAGACCATGATCACCCATGTCATATGACATGGCATGTAACGAATGGAGAGAAGAAAGGAGAGGTGAATGACAGCTGGAAGCAGATGGAAAATGGTGGGTGGGAGGTAGGAAATGGTGGGCGCTGTGAGGGTGGGTTGGAAGGGGAACAAAAATAGGAGGAAGGGCAATCAATTAGAGGGAGGAGGGAAGGAATGTGTGTCAGGGGAAAAGGGGGTGCTGTTATCTAAAAACTGGAAAATTCCATATTCATTGGGTTGTAGGTGGAATATAAGTTGTTGCTCCTGTAGTTTGTGTTAGGTTTTATCCTGGCAGCAGAGAGGAAGTTCAAAGTAAATTTATCATCAAAGTGCATTGATGTCAACATATCCATCCTTGAGATTCGTTTTCTTGCAGGCATTTGCATGAAAATAAAGAAATACAATCCAATTCATGAAGAACTATAAATAGCAAACAATAAATTGGGAATTGGGAGGGGTGGGGAAATGGTCGCCAACCCACTTGTTGCCTTGAAGTCCTCTCTCTCCACTCCCCATATCCTCTCTCTACTGGCCATCTCTCCTTTCTGATGCAGGGCTTTGGCCCAACATGCCAACCACTTCTCTCCTCCCACTGATACTGCTGGACCCACTGAGTTCCCGATAGACCGTGCATCGCTGAATGATCAAGTTGTTCATTTAGAATGTCAGTCACTCTCAAAGTTCAAAGTAAATTTATTATCAAAGTACATATTTACATTCAGAGGCTAAATGATTAGGTACGCCTTTACACCTGCTCGCATCAACTATCTAATCAGCCAATCATGTGGCAGCAACCCAATGCATTAAGGCATGCAGATGTGGTCAAGAGTTTCCGTTTTTGGTCAAACATCAGGATGAGGAGGTAATAAAATTTAAGGGACTTTGAGTGTGGAATGATTGTTGGTGCCAGACTGGGTGGTTTGAGTATCTCAAAGACGGCAGATCTGGGATTTTCATGCACAACAGTCTCTTGATTTTACACAGAATGATGCAAAATACAAAACATATTAAGTGAGTGGGAGTGAGTGGCAGCTCTGCGGGAAAAAAAAAACACCTTGTTAATGAGAGAGGTCAGAGGAGAACGACCAGACTGGGTCAAGTTGGACAGGAAGGTGACAGCAACTCAAATAAACATGTGTTACAGCAGTAGTGCGTGGAAGAGCATCTCTGAATGCACAACATGTTGAGCCTTTCCTGATGAAGGGTTTCCGCCCGAAGCGTCGTCACTACCTCCTCCCATAGATGCTGTCTGGCCTGCTGAGTTCTGCCAGCATTTTGTGTTTTTATTTATTCCCAGCATCCGCAGATTCACTCGTGTTGCCTTTGAATTCGCTACTGCGAAGCCTCTTCCGGTGATGCCTACACTGAAGGAGTTCAGATCTTCTCTCCGAGCTTCTCTCTCTGCTCACAACCTACTATTTCTTCGGCCCTGAAACTTTTGGACCACATGCTAACCCAGACCCGGTATTATAGTCACATATCCTTCCTTGTTGCGTATCTCCGCAACCAACTAACTCCAGCGGGCTTCAGGATTCGTTTCCAAGCCTCCCGATTTGGACCTTCGGAGGATCACAGGTACTCACATGTAATTGACTCTGCCTCCCGCCGGGCTGTGAGAGCGACCACCTCTGCGATGAGGCGACACCTGGCCTCCCTTTCCTCGCACCTCCCGCACCTCCGGGACACCTTCTTCGCCGTGTGTCGTGGACCCTCCCGCTATTTCATCCTTCGTCGGATTCATGCATGCAATCGTTGTTTTTCTTTTACTTTGTTTCGTCCGTCAAACACCGCAAAATCGCCCATCTGCGGATCCCAGAGTCCGTCGGCTCGGACGCCAACACGCGTGAATCTCGGATCGCGACCCCCGCCGCCACTCACGGCACTGGACAGACTCCGAACCCTGACTCCAGTACCACAAACGCGGGTTCCTACGGCCATGGACACCCCCTCAGAGACTCCGGCCTTGAACTTCCAGTCGGACCTCCTGGTGCCGCCATCTCCCCTACCACCACGCTGGATCCCAGCCTTGACCTCCGAGCTGGACCTCCACGTCTGCCGACTCCCCTTCCCCCACCACCACGCTGCCATCTGATCTTCCCGGGCCCTCGGGGGCTTCAGCTTCCTCTCACCCCCACCCTTTCCCCGCTGACTCCACCAGCCTCCCACCCCCCCTCGGACCAGAGCTCTCAACCCTGCTGGGTCCTCACCATCCTCTCTCTGAGGCTGAGCGCTCTGTCCTTAGTAAGGGCCTCACCTTTGTCCCCCTTCGCCCTCACCTCTGAGTTCCGTGTGCGCCAGGACGTGGAGCTCTTCTTCCGCCGGCTCCGTCTTCGAGCCCACTTCTTCGGTAGGGACTCTCCCACCCCCACCGATGACCCGTTCTCCCGTCTCCAACCCTCCTCCTCCTCATGGACTCCCCGCCCAGGACTTCTACCTGCCCTGGATCTGTTTATCTCTAATTGCTGTCGGGACATTAACCATCTCGACTTCACCACCCCTTGCTCCAATTCCAACCTTACCCCCTCTGAGCGCTCTGCTCTCCATTCCCTCCATAACAATCCCAACCTTACCATCAAACCCGCTGATAAGGGGGGTGCTGTTGTCATCTGGTGCACCGACCTGTACATAGCGGAGGCACAACGACAACTCGCTGACACCTCCTCTTATCTAGCCCTGGACCATGACCCCACTAGGGAGCACCAGTCCATTGTCTCCCAAACCATTTCCGATCTCATCAGCTCGGGAGATCTCCTGTCCACGGCCACCAAACCTTTAGTTCCCACACCCCGCACTTCCCGTTTCTACCTCCTACCTAAGATTCACAAACCTGCCTGGCCAGGCAGACCCATTGTCTCTGCTTGCTCCTGCCCCACTGAACTCATTTCTGCCTATCTCAACTCTGTTTTATCTCCCCTTGTTCAATCCCTTCCCACCTATGTCCGTGATACTTCCCATGCTTTACATCTCTTCAAAGATTTCAAGTTCCCTGGCCCTCACTGCCTTATTTTCACCATTCCTGATGAAGGGTTTCGGCCCGAAACGTTGTCACTACCTCTTCCCATAGATGCTGTCTGGCCTGCTGAGTTCTGCCAGCATTTTGTGTTTTTATTATGTTGAACCTTGAAGTGGATGGGCAGAAGACCATGGTCATACACTCTGTGACCACTTTATTAGGTGCACCATAGACCACCTTATGATTCATTTTCATTCTTCATGCAGCCTGACCCCACCGTGCAGTCCCAGCATATTAAATAGAGTTAAACATCTCATAATTAATTTGCAAAAGAATGAAGCAATTGGACCTTGGGCTTGCCCTCTGTCACCACTTTAAGAGAGCATTCTCCAAGACAGTGGAGTTGTAGGATTGGTTAGTAATCAAAGGAAGTGAAATTCCTGCCCAGAAGAATTAGTTACAATTGCTGCATAGTCAGAATGTTGCACTTGCTGCTTAGAAGATCCGGCAGACTTGGAAGTGATAGGTAAACAGTGGGAAAGAGGACACAGCAAGACTTCATTCCTGGGAGTACTACGGAGCTTTAATTTGATTCAGGTCTGCACTGTGGAGGGATCATTGATAGAATTAAAAGCCTGTTTAATGGGATTAACCTTTCCAGGCTGAAGTAGAGCACATGCCAGTAAGCACAAAGAAAACAGAAGTAAAGCCCCTAGCCTAGAGGTTGGTGTTGTCCATTGAAGCAGCAGGACTACAGCCTGGTTCACCTGCAGATTGCCAGGACCGTCGAGACAAATGCCAAAATCCAGCTGTGGACTCTCGAAGTCAGTGCTAGAGAAGCTAAAAAACACAGTAGACAGCTGTAGCATTGGTGGTAAAGTATTTTTTTTCAGTTTTGTTCTAAAATGCAAATCATTTCAAGGTGGACAAGATTCTCCGAGTGCAACGCACACAAAATGCTAGGGATGGGGCATAAACAGTCAACATTTCAGGCCAAGACCCTTCAACAGGATTGGAGATGATGGGGGAAGAGGCCAGAATAAGAAGGTGGGGTGGAGGGGAAGGAGCTGGAAAATGTTAGGTGAGGGAGAAGGTAAGAGGTTGAGGGAGGGAGGTTGAAGTCAGAAGCTGGAAAGTGCGAGGTGGAAAAGGTAAATCACAGAAGAAGGTGGAACCTGAAAGGAGAGGAGAGTGGACCATGGAAGAAAGAGAAGAGGAGGGGCTTCAGAGGGAAGGGATAGGCTAGTGAGAAGTGAAGGGGTAAGGTGAGAGCCACAATGGGGAACAGAAAAAGAGAAAAATACCAGAAGTTAGAGAAATCGATGTTCCTGCGCATGTGTTAGGAATCCAGTCTATTCTGAGATTGGCCTGCATGGGCAGACATAGTCCCAAAGGGTTTTTTCATAACTGGCGGGACTGTCTTATTATTGATCATTGACTGCACATGCTCCCGATTAACGTCGGTGTATTTAAACCCTGCTTCCTGTAACTTACTTTGCTGTTTTAAGGTGGTGCAAGAGTTAGGTGGCAAGAGTTAGGTGTTTTTTATGTCTGCTTCCTGCCTGCCATTTCTGGATCTTATTTGCGCCTTAAGACCTTGGATTACTGAACTTGTGTTTGGATTGCTGCACTTTTGAGTTGACTGGCTGCAAACCTTACTTTGGAATCTGCACATCAACTCCTCTCTGCGTCGTGGTTCCTGCAACTGGGCTCACTCACACTCCTCAGTGGCGGGGTGCTGCACTTCCAACCCAGCGACCCGAGTTCGATTCCCGGTCGGGCCATTTCCCTTACAGTCTGGTTGGAGGTGACGCAGGTGGGATATAAGCTGTTGCTCCTCCAACCTGAGAGATCTGTGCGACGATGCTTGGTGCAAGCTGTTGTGTGTGGGGAGTAGGCTTACTTGCCAGTTGAAAGCTGTTTCTTCTGTGTCGGTCATTGAAGCTGCTCTTTCCCATTGGTTACTTTGTGTGTCACATTACCAGTGTCCAGTTTCAAGAACCTTGGCTGTAAGAATAGCACATGCAGGAGGCTTGGTCTCTTCCCTTTGGGCCCAAGGTCCACTCATATTGACATTGCAACCAGTGCTGAAGAACTATTGGGAAAGCACGCTCCAGACTTAGGAGGCCCTCTCGCGCTCTTAGCTAAGTATCTTTTTGTTGAAAGTTTTAGTTTTGTCATTTGTGTAACTTGGTGGGCTTAGATGTTTGGTCAAACCTTTTACTGTTTGTAAATAAACGATTAATATGCTTATTTATAATCAGTGTCTCTGTCTCACTCACCGAACCCGTGAACCTGCTTCCACAGTACATAAGCTCAACTATGTGTCTGCTGGCTTTTGCAGAGGGTTTGGTACAGGAGTAAACAGCAATGGGAGCCTGGAGATTAAAGCTTGCCCAAACTGTTCAGCAATAATTTGCTCTGATCCTTGACAGAGATTCAAGGCCTGGTGACTAAAAAATTAGTCAAAGATGTTGGAATCCAAAACAACACAAACAAGATGCTGGAGGAACTCAGCAGGCCAGGCAGCATGTATGGAAAAGAGTAAACAGTCAATGTTTTGGGTCGAGGCCCTTCCTGAGCAGACTCTGACTTCATTAGAATCCTGATGAAGAGTCTTGGCCTGAAACTTTGATTGTTGTACTGTTTTCCATCGAAGCTGCCTGGCCTGCTGAGTGCCTCCAGCATTTTGTGTGTGTTATGATTAAATTTTAGGTGTGAAAATACTCACAAAAACAGTGGAAGACTGTGGGTGACAGAGATTGCAAAGATAAAGAAGGCTGAAATGATGGAGCGGTTTAAAGCAAATTTCAGAATTTTAAAACTGGGAAATATTTTAACAGCAATTTTATGTTACCAAACACAGATCAATGAACAGGACTTGTTTAAGCAGAGCCAACTGTCTGGGTCTCCTGAGGTTTATGGGGAGTGTTAGAGCAAAGGAATCAAAGACAAAGATGGGGACTTTTGTGATGGTATAGAATTGGGCTAAGTAATGACACTAAATGGTCTAAAACCCATTTCAGGATTCAGCAGGTTAAAATCAACAAAGATGGCAAGAAGTTCCATTTCAAGCAAGGGAGGGCAATTGGAGCAGGGGGTTGGAGACGGTTTGAAGATGATGGCTTCTCTTCTCCAAGTCTGGTAGGGGGAGGTTTCTGTTGTTCCAGTCCCAGAAGTCGGACAAACAACCAGGCATTTTGGAGGTGTAGTAGTGTCTGTAAAAGCTGGTCGGGAAGTAGAGGTGAGCATCGTGAGAATACTTGTAGACACTAGCTGAAGCGTTTGGAAAATCCTCCTGAGGATCAGTGGGAGGTGGAAAAATGGGGCGGGGGGAGCAGGGTAAACCAGAGTCACTGGTGAGGCTTTGGAAGTGATGGCTCTGCTGACCATTCTCCCCCTAAGTTAACATGAAACTCAGAAGTAAGTTTTTTATCCAGAACGTGGGGGGGGGGGGGAGGGGGGTTATTGTGGAACTTGCTCCCATTAATAATTTTTATTTAGTTAAAGATACAACTCAGAACAGGCTCTTCCGGCCCACCAAGCCCACACCACCCAGCAATCCACTTGTGTACTTAACACAATTAACCTACTAACCCCTACTGTGTGAGGGAACCACCAGAGCACCCGGAGGAAACCCAAGCGGTTTACAGGCAGATTGGACAAACTCCTAACAGGTGGCTCTGGAATTGAACTCTGAACTCCAGAATGCCCTGAGTTGTAATAATGTGCTCTAACGGCTACCCTACCTCGGCGCCTGGTAGTGGTGGTATTGGGGCTGTATTAAGTTGGCATTGATGGCAACATACAACTGCATTTAAATGTGGGTGGTGCTAGACAAACATGAGTGTTACACTGATTCCTGGATTGGAGGCCTTTAACAGAGGTGTGGGATCGGATAGGCTGTGTTTATTTTCCTTGGAGCGAAGGAGGTCGAGGGAATGGCCTGATGGATGGGTGTAAATTGTAAGAAGCATAACTGCAATGGATAGCCAGAATCTATTTTCCATGAAGGGCAGGACGTCATCAAGAGTACTGAAGAAGTCAGAGGATTAAAGTGACTGGGGGACCAGAAGTTAAAGATTACACTTACTGACAGGATCTTAAGCAGGTCTTAGAAAGTACCAAGGCTACGTATCAAGCCTCTAAATCAAGTGTTCCCAACCACTAAGCAAGGGATCCGTTGGCCCCAGGTTAGGAACCCCTGCTCTGAGTGAATTTCAACTGATAGAAAATATCGGTGTATATAAGATGATGAGAGGTCAGAGGGGAAAGATCTGCAGGGGAGCTGAGAGACAGGATCTCACAAGGAGGGAGTGGTGTGTATGTGGAATGAGCTGCCAGAAGAAGTGGTAGAAGCAGATACAATGGCAATGTTTGTATTTGGACAGGGATATGGATTGAAAAGGCTGAGATGGATATGGGTCAAAGGCAGGAAGGTGGGACTAGTTCAGGTAGGTGACTTATGGCAAGCAGTGTTTTGACTGTTGTCCTTCAGTAGCTGGGGCATTGAGTTCAAGAGCCACAAGGTAATGTTGCAGCTCTATTAACCAAGTTAGACCGCACTTGGAGTATTGTGTTCAGTTCTGGTTGCCTCATTATTGAAAAGATGTGGAAGCTTTAGAGAGGGTGCAGAGAAGTTTTACCAGGAAGACACCTGGTTTGGAGAGCATGTCTTATAGGATAAGTTGAGTGAGATAGGACCTTTCTCCTTGGAGCAAAGGAGGATGAGAAGTAACTTGATAGATGTGTACAAGATAAGAGGGATAGATTGAATGGACAGCTAGTGAATTTTTTGTAAGTTAGAGAAATTAACGTTCATGCCATCAGGTAGGAGGCAAACCAGAAGAAATGAGGTGTTGCTCATCCAACCTAAAAGTGGCCTCTTCATGGTTCAAGATTCCTTCCTCTCCTAGCCCTATATCTTTCCACCCATCTGGTTTCATTTTCACCTCCTTGCGATCCTCCTTCCCCCTACCCTCACTTTTTTATTCTGGCATCTTCCCCACCACCCCCCTTTCTTGTCCTGAGGAAAGATGTTGGTCCAAAATGTCGACTGCTTATTCATTTCCATAGATGCAGTCTGACCTGCTGAGTTCCTCAAGGACTTTGTGTTTGTTCCTCTGGATTTCCACACTTTCTTCTGTTTATGGTGTAAGTGACAATGTGGCCTAACTGAAATAGAACAGGGTGTCTGCGCCCTGCACAAGGAGAAATAAGAAACTGCAGGATCCCAGAGCCAGCCACTCCATTCTCTAAATTTTAGAAAAAAGGAGAAGTGACCCCAATGAAGCAAACAAAATCCTTGGAGTACTTGATAGCTGAGATGTTGGGCAATTATTTGTCTGGCTATTTCTAGTATTGATGATTATAGTCTCAAAGGAAAGAGAAGGACATTTAGGGCCGAGATGAGGTGAAATTTCTTCACTCAGAGGTTGGTGGATTTGTGGATGGCTGTGGAGGATCTGTTATTGATTGATTTCAAGAACAATGATTAGATTTGTGGACGTTAATGTAATCAATGGGTGGTGGGGTGGAGATATGTCTCTACCTAAGGAGGTGTGTGTTGGCACATGGCCTAGTGGATAAGGCATCAGTCTAGTGATCTGAAGGTCACTGGCTTAAGCCTCAGCTGAGGCAGCATGTTGTGTCCTTGAGCAAGGCACTTAACCACACATTGCTCTGGTGCCAAGCTGCTTGGGTCCTAGTGTCCTTCCCTTGGACAAAATTGGTGGCGTGGAGAGGGGAAGGCTTGCAGCTTGGGCAACTGCTGGTCTCCCATACAACCCTGCCCTGGCCTGCGCCCTACTTAGCCTCCACACTATCCCTCATGAGTTAGCCTACTGAATCGCAGTAACCATGGCAACTGAAGTCTCAATAAACCCCATAAGCTGAGCACCCAGAGCCACGGCTACAACAGTAGGCATTCCTTGTCTCGTAAACAGAGGTCATCTTCTCTGCCAGAGGCTTCTCATGTGGCGGTTGTCGGTCAGGTCCAACGATGACAGAAAACCTGTACAGGAGAGTTTTAAAAGTGGAAAAGTTGTTGCAATGGGGTATATCCATTCTCTCAGCCTCCGAAATACAGGACCAGTGGTACGAACAAGCATCAGAAGCTGGAGTGTTCCTTGGCTGTAGTGGATGACCATGATGTCTTCTGTGCCTTGTCATGCCCTTCGCTCTCCACAGAGTGTTGCAGTACCACCTTCCTGTTCGTTAAATCACACTGTAGATCTCATCCGCCCAGTCTGCCGGAGCTGACTTCACATGCTGGGGTAGGCATGTCCCCAGCTCACCGGGGATGAGGCTGCCAGCTACCCTCACCTGGTTAAGCCACCCTGTACCAGGGTGTGACCGCCGTCCCATGCAAACAGCTACCTAGAGCAACAGGTGAGAGCTGAGTGCCCGGTGGGGACCAAAGGTGAGTGAGCTGCCCTGGAATGGACATGACCAGCCTCTTCACCAGAGCTACTACCCCTCCCTGGACACCCCATACATTCACATACAGTACATGATTCCATGTGCTGATGACTTGGAGTCAATCTTCTACAATCCTCATGTAATTCCCATCAGTGTAGAGTTCGTTGAATGGGAACACTGTCAAGAGAACTGAGTTTATGAAGTAGAAAGGTTACCAAGGAATTGAATATTATTCCCAACTTGACCAGAGGTGTGGAAGGGAGTCAGAGTCCAAGGAAGGAAGCTCAGGTTCTATATCACCAGTTCCCAACTTGGCGTCCTCAGACATCTTGTTTAGTGGTATTGGTCCATGACATAAAGGGTTGGGAACCCCTGTCCTAAAGCATCTTGAGCGAGTGATGATCTCTGCACAGGCTCGCTTTGGGGGGCGTGCTACAGATAATGTGACATGGGTTTTCTGTACCCCTGTTGTGCACAGTTTCCCCAGCTGCTGAGCGCCTGCGGTACATCCTTGGAGAAGAAGACGATGGGCCAACTCCGACCTTGTTCACTGAGATGGACACCCTGCAACATGACGGAGATGAGTTGGAATGGAAGGAGTCTGCCAGGTGAGTGAGTGAACCTCTGAGGTTAACTCCTCTGTTTTCCTGTATTAATTCATGTGACATAGGCATTACTGATGAGAACAGCATTATTACCCATCACTAATTGCCCTTGAATGCAGTAGTAATTTTTTTCACTGTCTTGTATAATTATGTATATTTTATAAATACTTAACCTCAACTCTGAACTGATTCCATAACCTGTGGAGTCACTTTAAGGACTACAAGTTAATGGGTGGCAGGATAGCATAGGGGTTAGCACTTCGCTTTACAGTACAGACAACCCAGGTTCAATTCCCGCCTCCTCTCTGTAAAGAGGTTGTATGTTCTCACTGTGACTGTATGGTTTCAAGACCTACGGGTTGGTCATTGTAAACTGTCCCGTGATTAGGCTAGGGTTAAATCGAGGGGGGTTGCCGGGCAGTGTGGCTCAAAGGGCCAGACAGGCCCATTCCAATAAGTTAAGTAAATAAATAGACTTGTGTTCTCAGTATTATTTATTTGTCTGACTGTTTGTTTATTTGTTTATTTAAGTATCTTTTAATTATTGTATTGGCACAGTTTATCGTCTTTTGCACATTGGTTCCTTGTCTCTCTGTAGTTTTTCATTGATTCTATTGTATTCCTTTGTTCGACTGAGAACGCCTACAAAAATTAATCTCAGGTTAGTATATGGTGACATGTATGTACTTCGAAAATAAATTTCTTTTGACTTTTTGTGTTGTCTCCAACTTGCATGCCTTTTATGTGGCTGCTGGTTGTAGCAAAGTGACTGTTCAGGATGAGCTCAGAGGTGGGTTTGCCATTGAATGCGATAGGTAGGTACTTGGACTGTCTTCCTGGCGACAGTCATTGATTTGTGCTGCTTGTTATCAGTCAATGTTTCCTCTTCATTCTGTTTTGTTTCTTTTACTGTTTCATATGTATTTCATGCCTATCTGGAGAAGACAAATATCTGAGTTTTATTGTACATGGATACATTGACAATAAAACTTGAACCTCGAACCTTTTGCTGTACACGGGTCCATGAGCCAGTCCTCACCTGAGGATCATAGGTGGAGAGGGACAGCAACTTTAAATTCCTTTATCTTTTCAGAGGATCCGTCCAAATTGCAAAGAAGGCACAGCAGTGCCTTTATTTCTTTAGGAGTTTGTGAAAATTCAGCATTACATCTAAAACTTTGATAAGCTTCGACAGATGTGTGGTGAAGAATATATTGACTGGCTGCATCATAGACTGCTTCAAAAATACTAATGCCCTTGAGTAGAAAATCCTACACAAAGGAATGTATATGGCCCAGTCCATCACAGGTAAAGCCCACCCCACCATTAAGCATATCTATATGGAGCATTGTTGTAGGAAAGCAGCATCCATTATCAGAGGTCCCCACCACCCAAGTCATGCTCTCTTCTTACTGTCACCATCAAGTAGAAAGTACAAGAGCCTCAGGACTCTCAGGAATAATTACTACCCCTCAGCCATTTATAGGCATCCGTTAGTCTTGAGAGACCATGGATTTGTGCCTTGGAAAGTTTCCAGGGCGCAGGCCTGGGCAGGGTTGTATGGGAGACCGGCAGTTGCCCATGCTGTAAGTCTCCCCTCTCCACGCCACCAATGTTGTCCAAGGGAAGGGCAAGGGCCGATACAGCTTCTGTATCAGACCAGTGTCATCACAGAGCAATGTGTGGTTAAGTGCCTTGCTCAAGGACACAACACGCTGCCTTAGCTGAGGCTTGAACTAGCGGCCTTCAGATCACTAGACCAACGCCTTAACCACTTGGCCGCGCGCCAACTCAGCCATTGGGCTCTTGAATAAAAGGGGATGACTACATGCACTTGCCCCATCATTGAAATGTTCGTACAGCCAGTGATCTCACATTAAGGACTCTTTATCTTATTATTTCATGTTCTCGTTACTTATTGCAATTTATTTTGATTTGCATTTGTGCAGTTTGTTGTCTTCTGCACTCTGGCATACCAGTGTCCAAGAAGAGCAGGGTGAGCTGCCTCAATGACCAGAGGCTCTCACATCCAATGTGATGAAGTGTTTTAAGAGGATGGTCATGGCTAGAATCAATGGCTGCCTAAGGAAGGACCTGGACACATTGCAATTTGCCTATCGCCACAATAGGTCTACAACAGATGGCTGTCCACTCTGCCTTGGGTGATCTTGACAACAGCAATGACTACATCAGGCTGCTGTTCATTAACTACAGCTCAGCATACACCACAATTATACCTTCAGTTCTAATCAACAAGCTCCAAATCCTGGGCCTCTGTACCTTCATCTGCAGTTGGTTCCTTGACTTCATCCCCAAGAACCCATAGTCTATTGTGGATCATAAATAACATCTCCGCCTCTCTGATCAATACTGGCACACCCCAGGGATACATTCTTTATCCACTGCTCTACTCTCTTTTCACCCATGACTGTGTTGCTAGGCACAGCTCAAACACCAATTATAAATTTTCCAACAACGCAACTACTGCTAGCCAAATTTTAGATGGTGATGAATAGGCATACAGGAGCAAGGTAGATCAACTGGTTGAGTGTGGCCACAGTGATAACCTTGCACTCAATGTCAGTAAGACCAAGGAATTGACTTCAGGAAGGGGAAATCAAGTGAATACATGCCAGTCCTCATTGAGGGATCAAAAAACATGAGCAGTTTTAAGTTCCTGGGTGTCAACATCTCTGAAGACCTATCCCAGGCCCAAAATATTAACAAAGGAGGTACAACAATGGCTATATTTCATTAGGAGTCTGCAGAGAATTGGTATGCTACCAAATCTCCTGTAAGTCCCATCAGTGTAGAGTTTATTGAATGGGAATAATACAAAGCTATCAAATGCTGTCAAGAGATCTGAGTTTATGATCAGAAAAGTTACCCAAGAATTTAATATTACTCCCAATTTGACCAGAGGTGTAGAAGAGACTCAATGACTGACCATCCATGAAGGAGCCAACAGCAAGCTCAAGTTCTATATCAGGGGTACCCAATCTAGGGTCCACGGACCCCTTGCTTAATTCTTGTTCAGTGGAGAGCATTCTAACTGGTTGCATCACCAGCTGGTATGGAGGGACCACTGCACAGGATCAAAAAAAGCTGTAGAAAGTTGTAAACTCTGCCCACTCCATCATGGGCACTACCCTCCTCAGCACCCAGTACAATTTCAAAAGGAAATGCTTCAAGAAGGCAGCATCTGTCATCAAAGTCCCCCATCACCCAGGACATGCCTTCTTCTTATTGCTTCCATTAAGGAGGAGGTAAAGGAGCCTGAAGACACACATTCTATATTTCAGGAAGAGCTTCTCCTCCACCATCAGATATCTGAATGGACAATGAACCCATGAACACTACCAGTGTTTTTCCCTCTTTTTGCACTATTTATTTAATTTAATTTAACATAAATGTTAAATTAAATTAAATAAATAGTGCAAAAATTACTTGTTGCAATTTATTGTTTTTATTATTGTGAATTAGAATTGAAAATACACGTGGACTAAGATGTTAACTGCTCTGTGCTATCACCAGTGGGACCATCAGTTGATCTACCACCTGTCTTCAGGAGTTTCGGCCCGTTTATGATCAAGACTCCCTCGAGGTGGTGGGCCAGCAGTACTAAAGCACCACCTCCCACCGCTGAGCTTAACAACTTGGCATCTGCCTCTATCAGAGTTGTTGGTCACTTCCATCCAACAGATAGTCTACTCCTCAGGTGTCTATGCAACTACTGAAGGGTTTGCAAAAGATGGATACACTGTCCGACTATCTGCCCCTCTGGACGTATTGGTCCACGCCCATGATGATCCTCTCTGCTGCCTCAGCTACAGCCCTGCTGGTTGACTTGATCTCTCTTCTAGTGGAGCCAAGGTCACACAGCCACTTCTGGAAAGTGAACGCAATAAAACCATGGCACCCTACTTCGAATGGATAGCATGAGACCTTCCACCCTCTGTCTCTGCACTCTGATGCTGCATAACAGCAAGTTTCACAACTTATTCTGGTAATACTGAACCTGATACTGATTCTGTGCCCCTTCATTTTACAATGAGTTGCCAATAGATGTAAGGAATGTTCAGTCATCAGTGAACACTCCATGTTCTGAGCTGAGGATGGAGGAATGGGCAGTGATGAAGGGAATGAAGATGGAGGAACCCAGGTCACTGTCCTGAATTACTCTTGTATGAAGGAAAATGGAGTCACAACCACATTCCTTTGTGTGTGGGATCACTCAGGCCATCTACTTGGTCTCATCAGAATAGAATCTTTGATGCCACTCTCAGGAAAATAGCACTTTGATGTCAAAGTGTGAGTGCTTAAGAATGAGTGAACAGACGGTAGGTACGTAAAACTGGAAATGGAACTAAAAGTGATTTCTAATTGTCAGAAGTATGGAAGATTTAGACAATAGACAATAGGTGCAGAAGTAGACCATTTGGCCCCTCGAGTCTGCACCGCCATTCTGAGATCATGGCTGATCATTCACAATCAATACCCAGTCCCTGCCTTGAAGAGCATGGAGCATGGAGAGGAGATTTACCATGATGCTTCTTGGACTAAAGAACATGCCTTATGAGGATAGGTTGAGTGAGCTGGGGCATTTCTCTTTGGAGTGAAGGAGAATGAGAGGTGACTTGATAGAAGTGTACAAGGTGATAAGAGCTATAAATCGAGTGGATAGTGAAAGACTTTTTCCGGGAGTGGAAATGACTAATGCAAAACAACTTAACTTTAAGGTATTTGGAGGGAAGTATAGGGGGTACAGAGGTTGTTGTCTTTTTTCCAGAGAGTGGTGGATACATGGAATGCAGTGCCGGGGTGGGGGAAGTGGCAGGTACATTAAGGGCATTTAAGGGACTCTGAGATAGGCACAAGGATGAAAGTAAAATGGAGGGTTATGAAGGAGGGAAGGGTGAAATTGATCTTGGAGCAGGTTAAAATGAAAAATGATGGAGTGAAGGGCCTGTACTGTGCTGGCTGTTCTACGCTCTGTGCACCGAGATACCATGAAAAACTTGGCTTTACGTGTTCTACTTGTATACTGTTACAAGAGAAGAACAGTAACAGAGTGCACTGTAGTGTTACACTTACAGAAAAAATGCAGAGAATGTAGACAATAACTTGCAAGGGCCATATAAGGTCAAGAATTCATCTTTAATACACAAGCGGTCCTTTCAAGAGATTCCTTTATAACAAAGAGATCGAAGCTCACCTAGAGCCCAGTGGCGTGTGTTCTTTTATATTTTCTGCCTTTCTGAAGCAGAGGAGGAGAGGGTGTCAGGGGTCTTTTCCAAAGCAGCAAGAAGTGTAGACAGAGATCGTAGAGTGGAGACTATTTTTTTTTATGTTGGACTGAGCTCTGTCCACAGCTCTCTGCAGTTTATGATCTTGGGCAGAGCAGTTTGCATCCCAAGCTCTGGTGTATCCAGACAGGATTTTTTTTTTATAGTGCGTCTATAATAATCGGTGAGGGTCAATGGGGCCTGATGAATTTCCTTAGCCTTCTGAGGACGTAGAGGTGCCGATGTGCTTTTTTGGCCATTGCGGCTAGGTATTGGATTGCCAGCCTGACAAGTCCGTCCATCACATCGGGCAGGTCAGTAGAGCTGTAGTTGTCCCGCTGTTTGTAGACAGTCAATACCTAGGGGATAGGTCACACCAGACTGTGGCTGTGCTAGAACAGCCCAGTAGGAGAAACACAACATCATCAGCACTGCAGTAGAAATGCCATCAAGGAAGAACTTCATACTGTTTTTAGAATGACTTTCCTCAGCAGACAGACACAACATTGGCCAAAAAAAAGCAGACTGAGAAAGAAAACACAATGTTATTACTCTGTGAATGGTTCCTTATGCTGAGTGTATCCCAGATTCTAGACAGTCTGGCAGTGAGTGAGGTGGTATTCAGTCCATGGGCATTGGATAATATTCCCTGTCTTTGGTTAGTGTTCTGCATGTTTGTTTTCTCTGATTCGTTTTAGATCTCACTGAAAAACAATTCTTGGAGCTAGCTTTGTGTCTTCAGTAAATCTGGAGATGTTCCACTCAGTCTTCCTACCTAAACTGTTGATTTGGACAGGAATCAGCTGAAGTCCGAACATTGACTGAACCTTTGTTCCTTTAGTTACAAGCTGATCTTGTAAAATTATCTCATAGAGTAATGGATATGGCCCAGTCCGTCATAGGTGAAACACTCTCCACCACTGAGCACGTCTACAGGAAACGCTGTCACAGGAAAGCAGCATCCATCATCAGCGGCGCCCTCCGCATAGGACGTGCTCTCTTCTCACTGCTGCCATTAGGAAGAAGGTACAGAAGCCTCCAGACTCACACCACCAGGTTGAGGAACAATTATTACCCCTTGACCATCTGGCTCGTTAACCAAAGGGGATAATTTCAATCAACTTCACTTGCCCCATCATTGAAATATTCTCACAAATAAGTGGACTCACTTTCAAGAACTCTTCATCTCATGTTCTCAAGATTTATTGCTTATTTGCGTATATTATTGTTTCTTTTTGCATTTGCACTGTTTGTTGTCTTCAGCATTCTGCTTGAACATCTTAGTTGGGTGGTCCTTCGCTGATTCTGTTATAGTTATTATTTTATAGATTTGTTATGCCCATGAGAAAATGAATCTCACGGTTGTATATGGTGACATACTGTGTGTGCTTTGATAATAAATTTTACTTTGATCTTTAAAGTCAGAAAGAGAAACAAATCACTAATCACTACTTTACACTAATCATACACCAACCCATTGTACTCTCGCTATCAACTCTTCTACCTCACATCTACACATTAGGAGTAAATTTCTCTGGCAAATTAACCTATCAATGTGCATGTTTTTGCAGTGTGAGAGGAAACTGGAGCATCTATATATTCTTACACATATTTTTATTCATTATATTCCATCTGCCAGATTTTTACTTAATTTTTAGGTACCTATCTTGAAACTTCTTTACATCCCCATCCTGACTCACATCCAACTTACAGTGCCTATAAAAAGTATTCACCCACTCTCCCCGGAAGTTTTCATATTTTATTGTTTTACAATATTGAATCACATTGGATTTAATTTTGCTTTTTTGACACTGATCAACAGAAAGTCTGTTTCGTGTCAAAGTGAAAACAGATCTCTACAAAATGATCTAAATTAGTTACAAATATAAAACAAAAAAATAGTTGATTACATAAGTATTCACCCCCTTCAAGTTAGTACTTTGTGGATGCAGCTTTGGCAGCAATTACAGCAGATCTCTGTGTGGACGGGTCTCCATCAGCTTTGCACATCTGGACACTGCAATTTTTCCTCATTCTTTACAAAACTGCTCAAGCTCTGACAGATTGTATGGGGATTGTGAGTAAACAGCCCTTTTCAAGTCCAGCTACAAATTCTCAATTGGATTGTAGTCTAGACTCTGACTTGATCACTTCAGGACATTAACTTTGTTGTTTTTAAACTATTCCTGTGTAGCTTTGGCTTTATGCTTGGGGTCATTGACTGGCTGGAAACAAATCTTCTCCCAAGTCGTAGTTCTCTTGCAGACTGCATCAGGTTTTCCTCCAGGATTTCACTGTGTTTTGCTGCATTCATTTTACTCTCTACCCTCACAAACCTTCCAGGGCCTGCTGCAGTGAAGCATCCCCACAGCGTGATGTAGCCACCACCATGCTTCATGGTAGGGATGATGTGTTTTTGATGATATATGGTGTTTGACTTAGGCCAAACATAGCATTTAGTCTGATGGCCAAAAAGCTCAATTTTGGTCTACAGCAGTGGCTTTCACTTCACCACACACTCTTAAAGCTGTGATTGGCGAAGCATCTGGACAATAGTTGTATGCCCAGTCTCTCCCATCTCGGCCACTGTATTTTGTAACTCCTCCAGAGTTGTCATAGGTCTCTTGGTGGCTTCCCTCGCTAGATCCCTTCTTGCATGGTCACTCAGTTTTTGAGGATGGCCTGCTCTAGGCAAATTTACGGCTATGCCATATTCTTTCCATTTCTTGATGATTGACTTATCTGTACCCCAAGGGATATTCAATGACTTGAAAATTTTCTTGTATCTATCTCCTGACTTGTGCTTTTCAGTAACGATTTTGCAGAGTTGCTTGGAGTATTCTTTTGTCTTCATGGTGCAGTTTTTGTCAGGATACTGACTCATCAGTAGCTGGACCTTCCAGATACAGTGTATTTTTACAACTATCAATTGAAACACCTTGATTGCACACGTCTCCAAGAATAGATCTCCATTTAACTAATAATTGAGAGTGGTAGCTGTGTGGAACGAGCTTCCAGTAGAAGTGGTAGAGGCAGGTTCGGTATTGTCATTTAAAGTAAAATTGGGTAGGTATATGGACAGGAAAGGAATGGAGGGTTATGGGCTGAGTGCAGGTCGGCGGGACTAGGTGAGAGTAAGTGTTCGGCACGGACTAGAAAGCCCGAGATGGCCTGTTTCTGTGCTGTGATTGTTATATAGTTATATAATGTGACTTCTAAAACCAATTGGCTGAACCAATGATGATTTGGTGTGTCATATTAAAGTGGGGGGGGGGGAAATACTTGTGCAATCAATTATTTTGCGTCTTACTTTTGTAATTAATTTAGATAATTTTGTAGAGATCTGTTTTTCACTTTGATATGGAAGAGTCTTTTTCTATTGATCAGTGTCAAAAAGAGCCAAATTCAATCCACTGTCTTTCAATGTTGTAAAACAATAAAACATGAAAACTTCCAAAGGGGTGGGGGTGAATACTGTTTATAGGCACTGTAGTTCTGTATTGTCAGCAAACTTAGACAAATGACACTTGGTCCCCTCACCAAAAACGACTTGTGAATACCTGGAGACCAACCTTCACAATCTGCAGTAAATGTTAGTCACAGTCAACCTAAAAAAAAAATCAGCTAATTTTTTTAAAAATTGGAACATTTTAGTTCCAATTCCCTTTTCTGTTCTCATGTGCCGATCCATGGCCACTTCTTGTGATGAGGCCACCCTCAGAATGGAGGAACAACACCTTATGTTCCGTCTGGGTAGCCTCCAGCCTGGTGGCAAGAATATCGATTTCTCCTTCTGGTAAACAAATTCACCCTTCTCCCACTGCCCCCCTTCCTCATTTCCCCACTCTGACCCTTTTTGTCTTCTCACCTACTTATTTCTTCCCTCTAGGTCCCCTCCTCCATCCTTTTCTCCAATTAGTATACTTACCCCATAGTAGCATAGCAGTTAGCTCAAAATTATCATAGCTCGGGGCATTGTGGAGTTTGGAGTTCAATCCCAGCACTGTTCTGTAAGGAGTCTCTGTATGTCCTGCCACCCGTCACCCCCCATGGAATGTGTGGGTTTTCTCCAGATCCTCTGGTTTCCTCCCTCAGTCCAAAGAACTACCAGGAAAGTAGTTCTCTGATCATTGTAAATTGTCCCATGATTAGGTTTGGGTTGATCAGTGATGTCAGGGGCTGCTGAAGTGGTGAGGCACAAAAGTATGGAAAGACCTACCCTGCACTGTATTGCTAAACAAGTAAACAATTCCATGTGCCCTCAGCTTTTTCATCAGTTTCTTGTGTGGGACCTTTTCAAACTCCATATAAAAATCTAATTACATACATCCATTGGACAGCCTTATTTATTCTCAAAAAAGTCCAGAAGGTTAACTGAATATAATTTTTCTTTCATAAATGCATAATAACATATAACTTTAATTGGATAACATGGAATGATGTAGCATGGCTAAGTTATAACTTTGTTCTTTTAGAAATGGCTTTTTATACACTGAATTTACTTTATCCAAGAATGAAAACTTTAGAGTTGGCCAAAAGCTAGGAAACTTCAAGCTTAATAGATGTTTAACTTTATCAAGCAATAATCTGCTGGAAGAGCTCAGCTGGTCAGGCAGCATCTGTGGAAGTGAGATCCTGCATCAGAACTGGTGGTAATCACCCTTTGCCTCCACAGATACTGCTTGACCTGTTGAGTTCCTCCGGCAGTTTATTTTTGCTCCTGATTCCGGCATCTACAGTCTTGTGTTTGTAATTTAACTTTATGTATTTGTTCCAAGTAGTCTTGCTTAAAGGATTCCTGAGAGAATAGCAACTTGTGCTTGTAACCTGGGGTAACATTCATGACATTTCACAGAAACATTCACAAATAAAATCTGACCTGGAGACATTAGAAAGAGTGATCAACAAATTGGTTGAAACAGTATGTTTGAAGGAGCATCTTCAAGGTGAAGACAGAGGTAGAAGTGGTAAAGTTTATGGAGGGTCTTCCAGAGTTAAATCCCTGCCAGCTAAAGGCCTGGTCACCAAGAATGTAACGTCTAACACTGAGAATGATCAAAGGGCCAGAACAGGAGATCTCAAAGAGTTATTGAACTGTGAATGGTTGAGGAGACAGGGAAGGGATCTGTAAACAAAATGAGGAAGAGGTTCAATTAGACTGCAAGTAACAACAAAACTATGGACTCTCCAATTTATGAGGTACAGGCACAGATAAATATGCAATTCCTCTGAAAATTCTAAATCTCTCATTGGGCCCCAACCAATACTATAATGGGCAGTTACACTCAGGGGCCACTTTATTACGTAGAAGAGTAGAATCTGGTCTTCTGCTGCTTTAGCCATCCACTTCAAGGTTCAACATGTTGTGTATTGAGCAATGCTCTTCTGCACGCCACTGGTGTGACGTGTGATTATTTGAGTTACTATTGCCTTCCTGACAGCTTGAACCAGTCTGGCCGTTCTCCTCTGACCTTTCTCATTAAAAAGGCATTTTCACCTCAGAACTGCCATTCGCTGGGTTTTTTTTGATGTTTTTCACACCATTTTCTGTAAAGTCTAGAGACTGCTGTGTGTGAAAATCACAGGAGATCAGCAGTTTCTAAGATATTCAAATCACCCCATCTGGCACCAACAATCATTCCACGCCAACACTCACCTGGATCACATTTCTTCTTCATTCTGACCTTTGATCTGAACAACAACTTGTGACCATCTCTGTTATGCATTGATGCCACATGACCAGCTGATTTGATATTTGCATAAGTGAGCAGGAGTACTTAATAAAGTACCTGAATGTAGGGACTTTGATAATAAATTTACTTTGACTCTATGGGGGGGGGGGATCGGTGGCACAGGGGTGATTGGTGAATGCAATTGTTCAGGTGATACTGAGTACGGATGTTCCCTGAAGGAAGCCACAAGACTATATGGGATCCAATCACAAACAAAAGGAAATCTGCAGTTGCTGGAAATCCAAACAACACACACAAAATGCTGGAGGAATTCAGCAGGTCAAGCAGTATCTACAGAAATGATAAACAGTGGTATTTTGGGCTGAGACCCTTCATCAGGACGCAAGGAGGGTCTCGGCCCAAAACTTCGACTGTCTACTCTTTTCAATAGATGCTGCCTGGCCTGCTGAGTTCCTCCAGCATTTTGTGTGTGTTGCCAAGACTATAATGGGGTCTTGAACCCCTTTTAAATCTCCTCCTGAAATTTCTAACTCATAGAATCTTGTTCCTTAAGCCCAGTTTGGACACTAATCTAAGAAGTCATGAGAATGGGGACTAGTTCAAACCCCGTGCTTTAAATATTCAAAATACATTTTCCAAATGCAAGAATTTGAAGTCAATAATAGCTTTAAGTCTGAGTCATGACTTAAAACATATTTTAGACTTTAGGATTAACATTTTTTGTTTTTATTAAAGAACTCTTTGTGCCTGGTTTAATTATATTTTACTCTGTTACTTATGTATGTTAATAGATTACAAAGAAACCATTCTGTACTGAAGAAACAAATGTGTTGTAATTAAAATGTTGTTTATTTAATCTTTTATCTCACTCTTGTAGCCACAAGTCTTGACCTACTATTGGCAAACTTGCACTCAACCTCATTATTGGCCTGACCTAATGTTCTACATACAGTAGAGAGACAGGGGATTAACTACACAATTGCCTGAAGATTCTCCTCTACTTTGGTGTGTGTGAGCTGGAAGGTTAGAGCAGGGGGTCAAAATCAACTTGAGACCACTGCAAACTCCAGTGAAAACCTCAGCTTCCTCTATGGCTTTGATGCACCACGTGGTCTTCTTGACAAGAATGTCCCGAGCTGAACAAGAGTAGGGTTAGGTTGAGATGGGGAGGAGGGTGGTAGAATTAGCACTCACAAGCCAGACAAGACCAGAAAGGGGGAGCTGACATTACTGATGGGAGCTGTGGAACTGGGGAGGAAGAGTGTTTAACACTCAACTTAAAAGCTGCCACTTTGACCAAGACCCCGTCACTTTGTCACTTGCCTAATGACCTACAGAAGGCTATTTTAAGATCAAGAAAACAATTCCAATTGAAGTTAGATAGAATCAGATGCATTTCAGCTTTGGCAAGATTTAAACATTGAATTTTGTCCTATAACTCTCCCATGAAAACCCTCTGGGAAGTTCAATAACTTCAAAGACACCACCCAAAAGCAAGGATGCTTCAGCAGAACTTAAATGGCATACTATTATTGAACGCTTTTTACCTCCTACACTGCTCAAAGCGCAAAGACTTACTCCTCCACCTTTTTTTTCAGATGGGTGAAGTTTGAAGAGAAGGTTGAAGAAGGAGGGGAGCGATGGAGTAAGCCTCATGTCTCCACGTTATCGCTGCACAGTTTGTTTGAGCTGCGGACATGCCTGCAGACCGAAACTGTGCTGCTAGACTTGGATGGATATTCCTTACCACAGATCATAGGTAAGAGACCAACTTCATGTCTGTTGTTGTGACCTGATTCAAAGTCTCTAAAACCAAGTAAGTGAAAGCACATGACTTAGACAGTAATCTGCGTGAGAATGCTCCGAGTGGAATGGAAAAACTGACATTATTCTACATTCTCCGACCAAAACCTCATGAGAATTTATTGGGGATTATATTAATTATGACTCCTCACCAGAGCTAGTTTTGGCATTGGTTTATTATTGTCACATGCACCAAGATGAAGTGAAAATTTTGTCTTGTATACTGTTCATACAGATTAAATCATTACTCATGGTATTGAGGTAGAACAAGGTAAAACAATAACTATGTAGTATAAAGTGTAACAGCTACAGAGGAAGTGCAGTGCAGGTAAACAATAAAGTGTAAGATCATAATGAGGTAGATTGTGAGGTCAAAAATACATCATATTGTACGAGGGAATGATTTAATAGTCTTATTACAGCAGGGTAGAAGCCGCCCTTGAGATTGGTTGTACATGCAATCAGGCCTTTGTTACAAACACACAGTGCTTTGAGGAAGAATAGATTTGGCCAATCCGCTTCTGCCATTGACACTAAACCATTAGGGAATCCTAAGTTTAAAGCTTGCAAATGAAGTCCATTTGGCTCATTGAAGCCTACTGGCTGATAAAAGGCCATTCAGCCTGATGTTGATGGCCCACAGTTTTGCAGGAAGGGAAAGAGTAGGAAATGAAATTTGACCACTTTTGGAGGGGTGCTTTGAGTGCTCATCATTGTACACACACAGACACATGTCCTTATCATTCATGTGTTTCATGATCATTGGGAGGGGCATCAGGTATCCCTGCTGCTCGCCAGCTGATGTTATTCTGTTCTCGTGGTAGATATTTTTGAACATGATGGGGATTCCATCTTCACCACTGCTGACTGCAGTTAAGATCCAGACATCATCCTGCCATCTTCAACCCCACTCTCCACCATTTACAGTCACACTCCACACACGTCTCCCTCTGCATCACTAACTCTCTACTGTCCTCCAATCCTCCAATTCCCTGACCCCTACACTACTCCCCATCCCACCCACCAACCTCATTTATTCCATCACACTTACTGCTCCATGCCCCTCCCAACTCCCTCCCCTTCACTTCGTCTGTCCCCCTACCTGCAGAAGCCTACCCATTCTCCTCTCTTTTCCCTTGCCCCTTACACCGCTGACGATTAGGTCAACAATGAAAGTCTGTGGTAATGCTCTCAGCTTCCTCTCAGTTTTCACTACTATCAGTCGTACAAGTCCTGGGTGGAGACTCAGGAATACCGTCACACTCAGATGTATGATTCCTCTTCGCAGTTTCAATGACAATTTTGTTTGACCGGTCAGAGTTGGTAGCCCTAAACTGAATCCTTGAACCTGAAGGACCGGTGGACCACTCTTGGTCTGGCCCCTATCCCTTGACCTGTTTGGAATGGGTGACCCTATCAAGAGCCAAAGCATAATCCGAATCAGAATCAGGTTTATTATCACCGGAATGCGTCATGAAATTTGTTAACTTACCAGCAGCAGTTCAATGTAATACATAATATAGAAGAAGAAAAAAAAATAGTAAAATATTAAAAATAAATTACAATATACGTATATTGAATAGATTAAAAACTCTGCAAAAAACAAATAACATATATGAAAAAAGTGAGATGGTGTCAATGGGTTCAATGTCCATTTAGGAATCAGATGACAGAGGGGAAGAAGCTGTTCCTGAATTGCTGAGCATTCTTGCTTTTGTACCTCCTACCTGATGGTAACAGTGAGAAAAGGGCGTGCCCTGGGTGCTGAAGGTCCTTAATAATGGACATCCTGATTACAGCCTGTATAACTCTCAGAGTCAATCAAAGCACACAAGCCTCCAAACCCTATGACAAGGTTGAGACCCTCTTGGAGGTACTCATCCTCCGGCCCCATAAAAACCCTCCTCCCCAACACCCTCCCCATTCCCCCTTCTCCCTCTTCACCACCTCCACCCAACCCTTACCTCATCTTCCACAAACACCCACCATCTCCCTGTTCCACCCCATTCCTTCACTTTCCTGCCTTCTGAATCCCATTGTCCACGCCTTTCACCATTCCACCACCCTGCCTCTCCTCACCTCACCATTTCTCCACTGTTCTCTGACTGACTCCATTTTCATTGCCCTTCCCTTCCCCTCATCCACATCTCTTTTCAAAAGGTCTGAAACACGAAAGGGTGGATGTAATGCTGCGATTATATGAGGTGTTGGTCAGGCCACATTTGGAGTCTGGTGTGCTGTTCTGTGCTCCATATCTAGGAAAGGATGTGCAGGGATTGGAGAGGGTTCAGAGGAAGTTCATTAGAATGATTCTGGGGATGAACTGGTTAACAAATGAGTGTTTGATGACTCTGGGCCTCTACTCGCTGGAGTTTAAAAGGATGTAGCGGGGATCTTATTGAAACCTACCAAATATTGAAAGGCCAAGAGAGAGAAGATGTGTAGAGGATGTTCCCATGAGTGGAAAATCTAGAACTAGAGGACACAGCCTCAGAACTGAAGGACATTCCTTTGGAACAGAGATGAGGAGGAGTTCTGAGGGTGGTGAATTTGCAGAATTCACTGCCAGAGATGGCTGTGTAAGCCAAATCACAAGCAGAATATACCAAGCGGAGGCCGATAGGTCCTTGATTAGCAGACACATCAAAGGGTCCGGGGAGTAGGCAGGAGGATGGGGTTGAGAGGGATAATGATTCAGTCATGATTGAATGGTGGAGCAGACTCATTGGGCCAAGATGCTTAATTCTGCTTAATGTCTTATGATCTAAAATCGAATTTCTACTTGAAGTCTATTACACCCACGCAGCTCAGAAAGTGACTGATGTGTCTATCATTACAGATGATATAATTGACAAACAGATTGAAGATGGACTTATTAAACCAGATGTCCGGGAACAGATTTCATTCATCCTCCTGAGAAAGCATCGCCACCAAACCAAGAAACCCATCCATCGTTCCCTGGTTGACATCGGAAAGTCATCCACAGCTTCATCAGGTGGGCACAGCAACCCAACCACAGTTAAAGAAGGTCCTTGGTCCATGCCCAACCAAGGTTCCCATCTAAGCTAGATCCATTTGCCCATGTTTGGCCTGTTTCTTTCTTAAACTTTCCAATCCAGTGCTACCATGCAGTCTCCTCTAGATCAGTGAGAACTGGTGCATGTTGGGGGAAAACTTTGAGCACCAATGCTCCGTCTGTCACAAAAGAAAGGATCTCTGGGTGACCACTTACTTGAATTCCACTTTTCGTTCCCATTCTGGCAGGTCAGTACATGTCCTCCTCTACTGTCATGATGAGGCCAAGCTCAGGCTGGAGGTGTAACACCTTATATTCTGCCTGGGTAGCTTCCAACCTGATGGCATGAACTTCGCTTTCTCCAAATTCCAGTAATCTCTCCACAATATCTCCTTCTCCCTTTTCTTATTCCCAGTTCTGGTTACTCTATTACCCCCTTTCTCCACATCTGCCCATCGCCTCATTCTGGTTTCCCTCCTCCTCCCTTTTTTTGCATGGCCACTCTCCTCTCCTATCAGATTCCTTCTTCTTCATCCCTGTATCTATTCCACTTATCCCCTCCTCCCTCCCTCACCCACCTTTCCTCTTACCTATCCTTTACCTGCTTCAACTCCTTCCACGCCCCACTTTTCTCTTCTGGCTTCTGCCCCTTCCCTTTCCAATCCTGATGAAGAGTCTCAGCTCAAAATATTGACTGTTTACTCCCCTCAACAGATGCTTCCTAACCTAACCTGCTGAGTTCCGATAACACTTTATGTATGTTGAAAAAGCCACCAGTCAGATTCCTATCAAACCTAACCATTCACACCTTAAACCTATGCCCTCTAGTTTGTGATTCCCCAAACCTGGGAAAAAGACTGCTTATAAATGACTTTCATAATTTTATACACCTTTGTATGTTCATCCCCCTCTTCCTACAATCCAAAGAAAAAAGTACTTGTCTGCTTTACCACTCTCCATAACTCAGTCCCTCGAGTCCCGGCAGCCTCCTCATAAATCTCCTCTGGAGTCTTTCTATCTTAATGGCATCCTCCCTATAGCAGTTTGACTGAATGCAGTATTTCAAATACAGCCTCACCAATGTCTTGCAATATAACATCCCAGCTTTTATACTCAATGCCATGACAAATGAAGGCCAGTGATCCTAAAGCTTTATTCACCATCCCATGAAGCCACTAATGGCCAACAATGTAGTTTACAAGATTGAGTTCCCACATATCTCTTCTCTCATCTCTGAGATTAAGACTCCATTCTAAAGAACACCTCAGTTCTGACTGTCACTTAGACCAAGGGTTCCCAACTGGTTAACAGTAAAGGTCCAAAAAAGGGCATGAAAAAGTTTGGGAACTCTTGATTTAGACAATTAATACCACAGAATCATAAACTTTCTGGTGCAGAATGAAGCCATTCAGCCCATCATGATCATTCCAGCCAAAATTAGATGATGCCACAGAAAAGATCTGCACCTTCCGAAAATATCAGCTTTAATTAGGCTTTTCCTTCTGTTAGAAACGTGTTACCTTCAAACTCTTATTTGCCAATTCAAATGTCATCAAATAGTTCTCTTCAAGAATCATTTCAAAGCCACAAGGTCTCCAGAATTCTGCCAGCACACAGTTCTGTGTCAACTTCTCTCTGAAGTTTCAGTCCATTTCTTTCAGTGACAAACTTATGCTTTCTGTAACTTTTCAAATGTGGCAGTGCAAAAGATATTTCAATGTCTGACTAGAGCCAGGTCAAAGCTGAGTTTGTTGTTACGTTAACAAGTACACAAGTGCACTGAGAAACTTGTTTCAGCATAACTGGCACAGAGAGTCATCAACCCATAGGACACTTCGGCCCATCTTGACCATGCTGAACAATTAATCTGCCTCGTCCCATTGACCTACACCCAGACCATGGCCCCCCATACCCCTTCCAAATGTTGCTTTACTGTTGAAATTGAACCTGCATCCACCACTTACACCGGCAGCTTGTTCCACACTCTCACCACTCTGACTGAAGAGGTTCCCTTAAACATTTCCTTTCACCCTTAACCCATGACCTCGAGTTAAAGTCTCACCCAATCTCAGTGAAAAAAGCCTTCTTGCATTTATCCTATCTGTATCCCCAATAATTTTGTATACTTCTACCAAATCTCCCCTCACTCTTCTATGTTCTAGGGAATGAAGTTCTAACCTATTCAATCTTTCCCTATAACTCAGGTCCCTAAGTCCTGGCAACAACTTTGTAAATTTTCCTTGCACTCGTTCAATCTTATTTACATCGTAACCGTAGGTAGGTGACCAAAGCTACACACAGTACTCCAAATTAGCCTTCACCAATGTCTCATAAAACTTCAACATAACATCCCAACTCCTGCACTTGATACATTGATTTATGTAAGCCAATGTGCCAAAAGCTTTTGTTACAACTCTATCTACCTGTGATGATACTTTCAAGGAATTATGGACCTGTATTCCCAGATCCCTTTGGTCTACCACACTCCTCAGTGTCCTACCACTCACTATGTGAGGCCTACTCTAGCTGGTTCTCTCAAACTTCAACACATCACACTTGACTGCATTAAATTCCATCTTCCATTTTTCAGCCCATTTTTCCAGGTGGTTCAGATCTCACTGCAAGCTTTGATAGCCTCCCTCACTCTCCACTATACCGCCAATCTTGGCGTCATCTGCAAATTTGCTGATCCAGTTTACCACGTTATTATCCTGAGCATTGATATAAATCACGAACAACAATGGACCCAGACCTATCCCGGTGGCACACACTAGTCACAGACCTTCAGTCAGAGAAGCAACCATCTGCTATCACTCTCTGGCTTCTCCCACAAAGCCAATGTCTAATCAAATTTACTACCTCATCTTGAATACCAAGCGACTCAACCTTCTTTGTTCAAGTCCATTAAGACAATATCCACGGCTTTGCCTTCATCTACTTTCCTGGTAACTTCCTTGAAAAGCTCTTAAGGTTGGTTAGACATGACAGACCATTCAAAAAGCCATGCTGATTGATCCTAATCAGTCCCTGTTTATCCAGATACTTATATATCCAGATCCTTAGAATAACTTCCAATAACTTTCCTACTACTAATGTCAAGCTCACCGGCCTATAAATTCCTGGCTTACTCTTAGAGCTTTCCTTAGACAATGGGACAACATTAGCCAATCCTCCAATCCTCCGGCACCTCACCCATGGGTAAGGATGTTTCAACTATCCCTGCTATGGCCCCTGCAATTTGTGCACTAGCCTCCCATGGGTTCCAAGGGAACTCCTCGTCAGGCCTTAATTTGCCTCTAGACAGCAAACATCTCCTCCTCTGTAATCTGTATAGGGTCTATAACGTCACTGCTGCATTGCCTCACATCTAAAGACTCTGTGTCCGTCTCCTGAGTAAGTAGAGATGCAAAAAGATCCATTTAAGGTCTCACCATCTCTTTCAACTCCACACATAGATTACCATTCTGATCTTCCAGAGGAACAATTTGGTCCCTTGCTATCCTTTTCCAAATCTGTAGACGCCCTTATGATTCTTATTTACCTTACCTGCTAGAGGAACCTCACGCTTGATTTCCTTCTTCAATGCTCTCTTGTATTTCTTGTTCCTCTCAAGTACCTCACTTGTTGCTTCCTGCCTTGTTGCTGTTCACCTGTACCTTTTTCTTCACCAGGTACTCAATATCTCTTGAAAGTCAAGGTTCCCTAAACATGTTATCCATGTCTTTTATTCTGACAGGAACGTACAAACTCTGCAGTCCCACTTACCAAGTACACCTTTACACCAAACGGCTTGCCCCAATCCAGACTTGCCAGCTACTTTCTCATACCATCCAAATTGGCCTTTCTCCAATTTAGAATCTTAACCTGCGGATCAGACTTATCCTCTTCCATAATTATCTTGAAACTAATGACATTATAATCACAAGATGCAAAGTGTACCTCAAGACAAACTTCTTTCACTTGCCCTGACTCATTCCCTGATAGGAAGTCAAGTATCACACTCTCTCTACTCTCTTTCCTTGGGACTTCTGATTAAGGAGACTTTTCTGGACACATTTGACAAACTCTATCCCATCTAATCCTTTTATAGAATGGGAGTCCCAGTCAATATGTGGGAAGTTAAAATCACCTACTATCACAACCTTATACTTCTTACAACAGTCGGCAATCTCTCTACAATTTTTTTCCTCTAAATGCCACGGATTGTTGGGTGGTCTATAATATAAACCCAACAACATGGTCGTACCTTTCTTATTCTTCAGTTCTACCTGTAAAGTCTCACTAGATGAGCTCTACACTTTATCCTGACTGAGCACTGCCATGACAATTTCCCTGACTAGAACTGTCCCCATTTAATTCCTCCTGATCTATCACATCTAAAGCATCGGATCCCCAGAACATGGAGCTGCCATTCCTATCCCTCCTGCAAGCAAGTCTCACTAATATCTACAATGTCATAATTCCACGTGCTGATCCATGCCCTTAAATCATCTGCCTTTCATACAACACTCCTTGCATCAAAATATATGCAGCTTAGAGCAATAGTTCCACAATGCTCGACCTTTTTTTATTTCTGACTGTGTCTGTAGGCTTAACAATATCTTTCTCCACACCATTCCACTATCTGTTCTGGCTCTTTGGTTCTCATCCCCCTGCAACTCTAATTTAACCCCCCCCCCATGCTGCACTAGCAACCCTTCCCTTTAGGATATTAGTCCCCCTCCACCTCAGATGCAAACTGCCTCTTCTGTACAGGTCTCACCTTTTCTGAAAGAGAGCCCAGTGATCCAAAAATCTGAAGACCTCCCTCATACACCAACTCCTTAACTATGTATTAAGCTGTATGATCTTCTTATTTCTGGCCTCACAAGCACGTGGCGCAGTTAGCAATCCTGAGATCACAACCATGAAGGTCCTTTCCTTTAACTTAGCACCTAACTCTCTGAACTCACTTTCCAGGACCTCGTCACCTCTCCTACCTATGTTATAGGTACCGATGTGAACCACAGCCTCTGGCTGCTCACCCTCCCACAAAAGAATGCTCCACCTCACACCAAATCCATGACATTCATAAGAAAATCTTCAATTAGATACAAGTTAATCAAAATTATGCATGAAGGAACACAGACCAAAATAAATAAATTGCAGTGCTAAGTAGTTAACATGGTGTGTGATGTTCTCACTATAACAAGAGATGTTCCTGTATCCAATTATGCCCATTTCTTCAGTCACTTAACCTTTTGTTACCATTCCTTGCAACTTCAGTGAATGCATCCACATCAAGGGCTGAGACCTTGAGAAGCTCTGAGTCTCTGTGTCAATGTGCAACTCGTGGGGCAGAAAACTGATCCTGACCTCCAAAGTTAGGAAGCAGAAGGGAGCGCGACATTTTGCGTTTGGCTCAGTCAAGCAGAGATGCACAAGGAGCAAAAGCTCGGGTGGTTTGTTGGTCCTGGGCTCAGCCCAGATAAGTGATGGAGCAAAAGATTCATGCATTTGGTCTGAAGATGAAGTATGCCAATATGACATAGGAGCTGTGTGAGTGCATTTGGGCCTTCAAGTCTGACTCCGAGCAAGACTGCAATAATTTGGCACCTTTGGGATTTTAGTGCTGCGGAACCGTTAGATTTTCCAGACACTTTATTTCACTTCTTTTAAATGTTACAGTGGCATAATAAATTCGCCAGTGAACCCAGGACTGGCAGTGGGTTGTGGGATAGGCTGCTTCCAAGGTTTGGAAGCAGTAGGATGACGGACAGATGGAACAGCGAAAGGGAGGAGGTGAAGGGCAACAGAGTTCAATTCAGTCCTCTGTCTGAAAGGAGTTTTTGCACATTCGCCAAGCAAACACAACGACAACACAACAGCCATTCACTCACCGATCTGTCTGCACTTCGCTGCTCCGCTGCTACAGAACCTCAAAGCACCAAATGGAAAGACGATATCACATTTTTCACTTGGGTAGCTCACAGTCCCATGGCAGGAGCATTACATTTTCCAAATTCAAACGACCTTGGTGTTCTCCGAGATACACTCAGCTGTCACTTGTGCTCTCATTCCACAAACTCTCACCTATACTGTTCTGCCCATTCATCGTCCCCCTCCCTGCTCCATCAGTACGTAAAGATTCTGGACCATGTTGTGTAGACTCGCTAGAAGACTAAGGCGTACAAGTGAAAGGTAATTGAATACATGGTTGACAAGCAAGAGTGGCAGCCTTGATAAAAAAGGAAAAGAAAGTGTGAGTTATCTAAAGTTGGAGAATTCACGATTCAAGTTTATTTTTCACTTGTACAAACACTGAAACATAGAGTGAAATCTGTTTGCATTAACAACCAACACACACAAGGGTGTGCTGGGAGCAGCCTGCAAGTAATGCCACAAATTTTGGCAACAACATAGCGCACTCACAGTGCCCAGCAGAACAACACAGAACACAACCAGCAGCAAAGCAACATGAGCAAAACAAGTCCTGTCCCACCCTCACTGCCACATAAATACAGAGTACCATTACCCCAGGCAGGCCTCCATTCCTCTAGCAGACCTGGGCTCGAGCTTACAGACACTGGGCTTCCGCTTCCCCAGTGGGCTCATAGTCATTCGCGGATTTGGCTCTCAGGAACAGGCCTCTCCTTCCAGACTACCAATTTGACCCTGGGGACACGATCCTCAAACCCCACTTTCTTTACTAGCTGGTCGATACTTTTATTGCCCCGTTTCTCAGGTCATAAGACCATAAGATATAGGAGCAGAATTAGGCCATTTGGCCCATCAACTCTGCTCTGCTATTTCATTCTGATCCATTTCCCTCTCAGCCCCAATCTCCTGCCTTCTCCCATATCCTGACCAATCAAGAATCTATCAGCCTCTGCTTTAACTTGCCCAGTGACTCGGCCTCCACTGCTGACTGTGGCAACAAATTACTCAGATGCACCACTCTCTGGCTAAAGAAATTCCTCCTCACCTCCATCCTAACTGGACGTCCCTCAATTCTGAGGCTGTGTCCTCTGGTCTTGTACTCCCCCCCCATAAGAAACATCCTCTCCACATTCACTCTATCGAGGCTGCTGAGCTTTTTTGGCATTTCCTGCAGTTATTTGAGTTAAGAGACAGGTGTACGTAAGTTTTCTGTGCGTACTGTGTGATTTGTCAGCCATCCACTGGTAGCTGGGCAAAGGATGGCTTCATGCAACTAATGGCTGGAGGAACTCAGCAGGTCAAGCAGCTTCAGTGGGAGGCAAGGAATTGATGAGCTTTTGGAATTAAACTCTGCCTCAGAGCCAAGAGTGGAGACACGAGATGGCCAATATAAAGAGGGAAGGGGGAGGGCTGAGATTAGGGTCCAGTATGATTTGTGGGCTGAAGAGGGGTGAAAGGTAACAGGCAAGTTGCCCCAGGCAGGAGAGGGGAGATGGGTGAATCTCAAAAAGTTCAATGTTCAGTTGTTCAATAGTTCAATAGTCCCATTTAATGTCAAAGAATGTATACTATATACAACCTGAAATTTTTATTCTCTGCAGACATCCTTGAAACAGGAAAAAAAGAATAGATGACAGAAAAAAGATGTAAGAACCCCAAAGACCCATGCCCCCTCCCGCGCACAAGCAGCAGTAAGCAGCCTCAGCCCTCTCCCAACGCCTCCCCAAATTATTCTAGCATAAAGCATCCGCATTCCCACCACTCACCATGCAAGCAACAGCAAAGCCCCCAAGGAGAGACCATGGTCTACAGTCCATCAAAAACTAACTGTTCATTCCATTTCAACGTTCCACAGGCTCTCTCTCTCTCACTAACAAGGGAGAGACAGATATCGCTCCTTCCACAGCGACAGGGGAGACAACAGTCACTATTTTGATGTTACAGTGAGTCTGAAACGTTGCTTTTTTATTTTGAGTTCCCTGACTCGAGAATGGTGTGGTGATCTACATATACCTGTCTGGACACGCCCCTCTGCTGACTGCTCCTGTGGCTCCTCCCACAGACCCCTGTATAAAGGCGATTGGAGGCACTGCTTCTCCCTCAGTCTCCAGGATGTTGTGTGGTGGTCTCTTGCAGCTAATAAAAGCCTATCGTTCGCCACCCGTCCCCGAGAGTTATTGATGGTGCATCAAATGGGCAAATCGATGACCGAGAGCAGAATTGTCCGAAAGCCACTCTCGCTGTCTTAGATGTTGCATCTCCCGCTTCGCTTCAGTACGCGACACCGGCGAGAAATTGTGTCCACAGGGCCGCGCAGGTCACCAGACTTCAGGTCAAACAAGGACATACCGAAATGCGGCCGATCGGCAAGCTCCAGGAGCAGGAACACGCCGTCATGCAGAACCACAGTTTTTGTATGCCACTGTAGATCAGAAATCCCGACAGGACCCCAGACTCCCTGAAAGGGAAAATAGAGACATTAGAATAGGAAGTATTTAACAGTTTTGATGACAAGCTGGGAGAAGTCGCCCTCTGCCACCATCTTTAGCGGAGTAAATTTATTACCAAAGTACATATACTATATATACTGACCTGAGATTAGTTTTCTTGTAGGCATTCAAAATAGAACAAAGATGTAAAATAGAATCAATGAAAAGCTACCCACAAAGGCTGTCAAACAACCAAAGTGTAAAAGAAGACAAACTGAGCAAATACAAAAATTAAATAAAAAATAGCGATAACATGAGTTGTAGAGTCCTTGAGAGTGGGTCCATGAGTTGTGGAGTCAATTTTGTGGTGGTTCAGGAGTCCGATGGTTGAAGGGTAAGAAGTGTTCCTGAAACTGGTGGTGTGGGACCTAAGGCTCCTGTACCTCCTTCCTGATGGCAGCTGTGAGAAGAGAGCATGGCCTGGATGGTGGGGGTCCTTGATGATGGATGCTGCTTTCTTGTGGCAGCAATCCTTGTAGATGTGCTCAATGGTGAAAAAGGATCCCTTGCTTTCCTGGTGTACATAAACTGTTTTTGGGCTTCCAAATGCCATGGCAGAGTTTGTCATCGAAAAATTGGTTATTATCGGTATCTGCACCCAGCTAAAAGCCCAAGAAGAGCTTATGCCCATTGGTGTTTCCACACCAGACAGTGATGCAACCAATCACGATACTCTGCACAGTGTTTCTGTAGAAGTTAGTCAAAGTTTTTGATGACATTTTGAGTATGCTCAAACTTCTAAGAAAGCAGAGTCTCTGTCATGCCGTCTTTGTAATGACATTTGTGTGCCACTCCCAGGACAGATCCTCTGATATGATAACACTAAGAAATTTAAAGTGACTGACCCTGTCCACCTCCAATCCCCTAATGAGGCCTGGTTCATGGACCTCCTCAATAATCAGCTCTTTGATTCAGGTTTCAAGAGGATTCAAGATGGTTTCAAGTCTACTGTAATGATATCTACATCTGTAAGATCAGAGGGGACAGAAATCTTATTCTCTTACCGCGATTGTTGCATAAGCACGCAGTGCAGTAAGTCATTTTGCTAATTAAATATATATCTTTATTTCTTTTCTTACTAACTGCTTGAATTAATGAGCGACCTGCAGCTCGCAGCCCCAACCGATCTGCTGGCATTGGGGCGAGCTTTTATCGTTCCACTGAAGACCTGGGAATGAGACAGTTTTCCGGTTATGGACGGCTACGTAAGTCACCTGCCTGCGTTACCCGGTGACTGGGTAACTAAGACGAAAGCGTTGCATGCAGCCTGCATGCGTGCACCCACTCCTTGGTTAACGTCCAAACCAAGCTACTCACCAGTAACTAGAAGCCTCTCTCCCCAATTCTGAACCCCCCCCAGCTTGTTTGTTACGATGGTTCCTTGACTCCACTGTTCTGCGAATATCAAATTAAGTGTGTTATTTCTGTTTTTTTTTTAAATTACAGGACATGCTCAAAGTCGAAGCATGAATGATATTGCAGACACACCCAGCACCGACCAGGTAAACCTCCAGCTTAGAACATGAACTTCCATCAGTACCACACACCAAATACTAACGGAACTCTGCAAACCAGGCAATATCTTGAGAAAAGAGTAAACAGTCAGCATTTCAGGCTGATACCTTCTTCAGGACTGGAAGGAACAAGAAGTCGGAGTAAGAAGGGCAGGGGAGGGGAGGAAGTACAAGGTGGTAGGTGATAGCTGAGAGTTAAATGTGTCACCTACTTCCACCTATCACATTCACATGTAACCTTGCATATCTTCCTCCCCTACCCCCCCCCCCCAACTTCTTACTCTGACTTTCCCTCTTTCTTTCCAGTCCTGATGAGGAGTCCTGGCCCGAAATGTTTATTCACTTCCATAGGTGCTGCCTGGCCTGCTGAGTTCCTCCAGCACTTTTTGCGTGTTGCTTTGGATTTCCAGTGTCCGCAGATTTTCTTGTGTTTGTGAACCTTTCTCATGTAATTTTTGTCTGAATTCTTACTTCCCTTCAGCTTTTGGCAACACGCACTTGGGCTGGAGCTGGATAGGTTTCTTAATAGGTGTCAAAGGTTGAGTGGAAGATGGCATGAGAATGGGTTGAAATGGATAATAAATCAATCGTGGTTGAATGGTAGGGCAGGCTCAATGGGCTGAATGGCATAAATCTGCTCCTATATCTTATGGTCTTGTGGAGTACTGGGTTCAGTTTAAGAACCAGAGCCGCCAGGTAACGTTATAGCTCTACAAAGCTCTAGTTGGACCAGTTCTGGTTGCTTCATTTTCGGAAGGTTGTGGAAACCTCAGTTAGGGTGCAGAGGAGATTTACCAGGAGGCTGCCTGGAATAGACGGCATGTCTTATGCAGAGGTGTTGAGCAAGCTAGGGCTTTTCTTTTTGCGGTGAAGGAGGATCAGAGGTGAATTGATAGAGATGTACAAGATGATAAGTGGCACAGGTAGAGTAGATAGCCAGAGACTTATTTCCAGGGCAGAAATGGCTCATACAAAGGACATAATTTTAAGGTGATTCCAGGAAAGTATAGGAGGGATGTCAGAGGTGAGTTGGAGGTGTTGTGGATAGTGTGGAGGGCTGTCAGAGGTTACAGCGGGACATCAATAGGATGCAAAACTGGGCTGAGAAATGGCAGATGGCGTTCAACCTGGATAAGTGTGAGGTGGTTCATTTTGGTAGGTCAAATATGATGGCAGAATATAGTATTAATACTAAGACTTGGCGGTGTGGAGGATCAGAGGGATTTTGGGGTCCAAGTCCATAGGACGCTCAAAGCAGCTGCACAGGTTGACTCTGTGGTTAAGAAAGCATATGATGTATTGGCCTTCATCAATCGTGGAATTGAATTTAGGAGCAGAGAGGTAACGTTGCAGCTATATAGGACCCTGTTCAGACCCCACTTGGAGTACTGTGCTCAGTTCTGGTCGCCTCACTAAAGGAAGGATGTGGAAGCCATAGAAAGGGTGCAGAGGAGATTTACAAGGATGTTGCCTGGATTGGGGAGCATGCCTTATGAGAATAGGTGGAGTGAACGTGGCCTTTTCTCCTTGGAGCGACAGAGGATGAGAGGTGACCTGACAGAGGTGTACAAGATAATGAGAGGCATTGATCGTGTGGACAGTCTGAGGCTTTTTCCCAGGGCTGAAACGGTAGCCACAGGAGGGCACAGGTTTAAGGTGCTGGGGAGTAGGTACAGAGGAGACGTCAGGAGTAAGTTTTTTTACACAGAGAGTGGTGAGCGTGTGGAATGGGCTGCTGGCAACAGTGGTGGAGGCGGATACAATAGTGTCTTTTAAGAGGCTTTTAGATAGGTACATGGAGCTTAGAGAAATAGAGGACTATAGGTAAGCCTAGTAATTTCTAAGGTAGGGACATGTTCGGCACAACTTTGTGGGCCGAAGGGCCTGGATTGTGCTGTAGGTTTTCTATGTTTCTATTTTGCACAGAGTATAGGAGGGACATCGGGGTGAATATTTTACACAGGGTGGTGGGTACATGGAACGCACTGCCAGGGGTGATGGTAGATGCAAATACATTAGGAACATTTAAGGGACTCTTAGATGGGCACATGGATGATAGAAAAATGGAAGGTTATGTAGGAGGGGGGGTCAATTGATCTTAAAGTAGGTTAAAAAGTCAGCAGAACATTGTAAGCCAAAGTGCTATGTTCTACGTAAATTCAGAGGCCACTTTATTGGGTACCTCGTGTACCTCTTAAAGTAGCCAATGAGTGTATGTTGATGGCTTTCTGCTGCTGTAGTCTATCCACTTCAAGATTCGACATGTTGTCTGTTCAGAGATGCTCTTCTGCACACCACTGTTGTAACACGTGGTTATTTGAGTTACTGTTACCTTCTCGTCACCTTGAACCAGTCTGGCCGTTCTCCTCTGACCTTTCTCATTAACAAGGTGTTCTTGCCCACAGAACTGGCGCTCACAGGATGTTATATAAAGCCACGAGGGGCACAGACAGGGTGAATGCTCACTGTCTTTTTCCCAGATTTGAGGAATCAGGAACTAGAGGGCACAGGTTTCAGGTGAGAGGCTACAGATTTAACAGGACCTTGAGGGGCATGAGTGTGGAATGAGCTGCCAGAGGGAGTGGTTGAGGCAGGTGCAATAGCAACTTTTAAAGGACAGTTGGACAGTACACAAATAAGAGAGGTTCAAAAGGTTACGGGCCAAATACTGACAAATGGGATTAGTTTGGTTGAGGCAAACCAAATGAAGTTTGGTTCGGCGTAGACCAAATGAAGAAAACGGCCTGTTTCTATATTGCATAATTCTATGATTTAAGAATTTTAAAATTGTTTCTATTTTGACTTTAAAATAATCTACTTTAATTTCTATTTGGGTGAATATGTCTAATACATCAAAGCCACAATGAGATGGGTTGAGGGGATGGCACGTTCTGTAGCGGTTAGTGGCAAGAAGTTATTTCTGGCCCAATTCCTTGTTTCTGCTGTTTTCAGAGCTGGAGCACTACAGCACAGATACAGGCCTTCAGCCAATCCAGTCCATGCTGAATTGTTGTCATATCCAGTCCCATTGACCTGTACCCAGACCGGAGCCCTCCATACCCCTCCCACCCATGCACTTATCCAAATTTCTCTTCATTGCTGAAATCAAACCTGCAACCACCACTTCCACTCATTCACCCTCTGAATGGAGAATTTCCTCCTCAGGTTCTCCTTAAATATTTCACCTTTCACCCTTAACTCAGGACCTCATGTTCTAGTCTAGTGGTCGCCAACCCGTTGACCGCGATCGACTGGTCGATCTTTGAGACTTTCCCAGTAGATCCTGATAAAAAGGAAAAATAAATAAACAAATACTGTTGAGAGATTGTTTCCGGGTTGTGGGGTTTCAGTTCCGTTCTCTCTGCCCAGTGCGCATGTGTCATGCGCTACACAGTGTACTTCAGTGGTCCCCAAGTACCGGGCCGCGAGGAAACGATATGATTTGGCGATGTGAAACGATATGAGTCAGCTGCACCTTTCCTTATTCCACCACACCCACTGTTAAACTTGAACGCACATGAGGTCATTACCCACGCGAGGTCATCAGTCGCCTAAACACAGTGATACCCTCGCGCCAGGGATTACTGGTTGATCTTGGGTAACCAGCCGTCTCGCGTGGCCGGCGGGAAGTGCCGTTGCTACTGGCCTGGAGCACGGACAGATGGGCGCCGCCTCTAAACCTGTTGAGCCCACCGAATGTTCGTGGGGAACCCGGTGCTAAAGTATTCGCAGACGACCTAATTCAGGCTCCGGGTTTCATAAGTAGCAGAGTTGCTATCTCGCTGCGATCTACTGAAAGTCATCCCTCCAGCCAAACTTTTGTCGGCCGATAGATCCTACGGGGGGTGGGCGGGAACGCACCCTGTCGCACTTTCCAGCAACATCTTTGTAAGTTTTCTCTGTACTCATTCAATCTTAGTGATATCTCTCCTGTAAGCAGCAGACCAGAACTGCAAACAATACTCCAAATAAGATTTCAGCAACTTCAACATCCTATACAACTTCAGCATAACATCCCAACTCTTTTACTCAATACTTTAACAAAAATGAAGGAAATGCTGTTGATTAAAATGAGTTACAAATGTTGGAAAAAGGAAATGGGCCGGCAATTCTTTCTTGGCACTATCGTCACTAGACTGGTTCCAATGACCATGGAAAGCTGAAAAAAGTGCAAAGAAGATTTACAGAGATTTACCGGGACTTGAGGAACTGAGTTGGGACTTGATTCACTGGCGTGTAAGAGATTGAGGGGTAATCAAGAGGTATATAAAATCATGAGGGGCATAGCTAGGTTGGATACACAGTCTCTTTTTCCAGGCAGAGATTTTATAGGAAAATTTTCAACCCAGAAAGGTGGTCAGTGTATGGAATGAGCTGCCAAAGGAAGTGGTTGAGGCATTAATGGCATTTAAAAGTGACTTGGACAGGTACATGGATTTGAAATATTTAGAGCAGAGGTTTTTAACTTAGGGTTCATGGGCACGTAAGGGGTCCATGGATAGATTCCAGCAGGTCCGTGAACTTGGATGGGAAAAACTTACATCATTGTTTTCACTATCCTCTAGCTGAAATTTAGCATTTCCTTCAATTATGAATGTAGGCAATGAACCACAGTAGTGTTAGCAGTTCCTGTGACTTTATCACCAATAGAAATCACAGATATTTTCATATCACGTTACAATTGTTACAAATATCTCGAAATATCATTTACAGTACGTTCATCATTCCTTGTGTTTTAATGTAAATAAAAGGACACATATATTCCCATATCACAAATTTGCATTTTTAAATATTTTTGCTAACTATATTTCAATATAATTGGTTTATTTTATAATCCTATGTACTGTATTTATTTTATATATTTAAATATATTATTCTGAGAAGTGGTCCATAGGCTTCAACAGACTGCCAAAAGGGTCCATGGCATAAAAAGGGTTAAGCGCCCCTGATTTAGAGGGAGATGGGTCAAATACAGACAAATGGGACTGGTATGGATGGGGAGTCTTGGTCAGCATGGAGGAGTTGGGCTGAAGGGCTGTCTGATTCTCTGACTCTAATAGCAAACAAGCCCTAGTAAGAGACAGGGCAGTAGCATATTTTTTCTCACTGGACCAAAAGTATTGCTATTGAACAGAGGTTACCATCCACAGCAGGTTACACTGGCCCAGTGCCTGAAGTAATGCATTTCTTCTGACTTTGTGAGTGGATGTCGGGCAGGAGTCATGAATGAAGCTTTCATCGTTAGTTGTCTTTTCCTGCTGACTCACTGTGACTGGCGAAGGACACAGTGAGGCTCAGTAGCATGCCTTTGGGGAGCGGTTATAAGAAATGACGAACTGGCAAGTCAATTCCATTCATCTGTGTTACACAAGAGATCCTGCAAATGATGGAAATCCAAAGTAACACATAGAAAATGTTGGAGGAACTCAGCAGGTCAGGTAGCCTCTATGGAAAGGAATAAGCAGTCAATGTTATGGGTCAAGACTGTTCATCAGAATCCCCTTATTCTGGCTTCTCCCCCATCATTTCCAGTCCTGATGAAGGGCATCGGCCTGAAGCATTGGCTGTATGTCCCCAGCCACTACAACTTGCCTATTCTGGCTTCTCACCCCTTCCTTTCCAGTCTTGATGAAGGATCTCAGCCCAAAACATCAACTGTGTATTCCTTTCCATAGACGCTGTCTGACCTGCCAAGTTCCTCCAGTTAACCCACACAAAATGCTGGAGGAACTCAGCAGGCCACGCAGCATCTATGGGAAAAAGTACAGTTGACATTTCAGGCTAAAACCCTTTGGCAGGTCTGGAGAAATAGAGCTGAGGAATAGATTTGAAAGTGGGGGGGAGGGGAGAGAGAAATTCCAGGTGATAGGTGAAACTTGGAGGGGAAGAGATGAAGCAAAGAGCTAGAAAGTTGATTGGTGAAAAAGACAGGAGGCCATGGAAGAAAGAAGAAAGGGGAGGGAGGCAATGGGCAGGCATGGAGATACCATGAGGGAGGGACAAGGCGATGGGAAAAGGTGAAGGTGGGGTGAAGGCATTACTGGAAGTTTGAGAAATCAAGATTGGAGGCTACCCAAAAGAATATAAGGCATTGTTCCTTCAACCTAAGTGTGGTCTTATCACTCCAGTGGAGAAAGCCATGGATGACCTTATCCCCTTCACAATTTCCCAACCCCTTGTCCCTCTCTCATGTTATCACCTATCGCCTGGCATTTTTCTCTCTCCTCACCCCCCCCCCCCACCTTTCAAATCTACTCCTCAGCTCTATTTCTCCAGTCCTGCCGAAGGGTTTCAGCCTGAAATGTCGACTGTACTTTTCCAGAGATGCTGCCTGGCCGGCTGAGTTCCTCCAGTATTTTGTGTGTGTTGTTCAGATTTCCAGCATCTACAGACTTGCTCTTGTTCGTAAAGTTTCTCCAGTTTTGTGTATGTTTTACTCCAAGTTTATCATCCATGTTTTCAGAAGATTACTTCAGTTATCACCTTCTGCTAGGCAGCCACCCACCATTCCCAACTCGGACTCTAAAACCCCTTTCACTCTTCACAGCTCAAGAACAAATTTAAGAAGAAGATACCTCGCGATTCCGAAGCCTCGAACATCCTCGTGGGAGAAGTGGACTTCCTGGAAAAGCCTTTCGTCGCTTTTGTCCGTCTCCTGCAGCCAACAATGCTGGGTGGACTGACCGAGGTGGCTGTGCCAACAAGGTATCGATCGGTACAGCCAGAGAGAGCACTAAAATAAAAGTAAATCTATTATCAAAGTATGTATATGTGATCAGATACTACCCTGAGATTCATTTTCTTGCAGGCATTTGGAGGAAAATAAAGAAATACAATAGAATTTATGCAGAGCTATACATAAGACTTACAATCAATGTGCAAAAGAAGACAAAGTGTGAAAATAAATAATATTGAGAGCATGAGTTGTAGAGTTCTTGAAAGTGAGTCGATAGGTTGTGGAATCGGTTCAGAGTTGTGGTGAGTGATGTTATCCACACTGGTTCAGGAGCCCGATGGTCTTAGGGTAACAGCTACTCCTGAACCTGTTGGTGTGGGACCTAAGGCTCCTGTACCTCTCACTTGATAGTAGTAGCGAGAAGAGAGCATTGGTGAATCCTGTGGTGTAAACACAGATGGCAATCGAGATGAAGTCACTACAGATGCTTTAGAAGGGCTCCCCACAGATATTTTTGAAGATACTTTAACCTACATTCTATTGCATTGATTTGAATCATTGGATAGTTACACTTAATGCCACAAGAAAAGGGGTCTGTAATATAAAGCTGAGATGTGTCGAGAAGTCTTCTCACAGAGTAGTGAATCTCTGGAATTCTCTACCCTGGGGGATAGTGGAGGCTAGAGAGGTGGTGGATACATTTTTGAAAGACAAAGGATTTGTGGGCATGGGGAACTGGCAGAGAGATGAGATAAGCCCTGGTGAACAGCAAGTTTTGGAGGTCAACACAAGGAAATCTGCAGATGCTGGGAACTCAAGCAACACACACAAAATGCTGGTGGAACGCAGCAGGCCAGGCAGCATCTATAGGAAGAAGTACAGTCGACGTTTCGGGCCAAGGCCATCCTGACATTATTCCTGACAAAGGATCTCAGCCAGAAACATCGACTGAGTTTTGGCGGTCAAGTACCTGTGCCTATTAAGCCATTGAAAGCAATACATTAGGATGGGCCTTCAATTGATCTGATCAAGACCCTGCCTCTAAAAATATTGATATCTTGTGTGTTTGAGTAGACAGTGAAGAGTTTTGTCCAAATTTCCAGCATCATTGCAACCAGTGATTCAGACACTAAAAATGCTGTCTTCCAAGTAATCATATATCCAATTGTGGTTAATTGTTTGTTCAGTCTTTGGTATACTGGTCAATTAAAACTTAGTGCTTGGTTTTACACAAGCCTACTTAGTGGTTCCCTGCACGTAAACAGTGTTGTGAATGTAATCAGCTCTTGCTGAGGAGTTGTAAATGGCTTTGGGCCAAGTGTAAACTCAATGCAATAGTTATGCAGCCTTTTCTAAATATGCTCTGATTTAACTTTTCTGTTTAAAGCCTAGGTAGAGTGGGCATGCGTAGGATGTTTCCGATGGTGCGGAAGTCCACCACCAGAGGACACAGGCTCAGATTAATAGGGGGTCCCTTCAAAACAGAGAGGAGGAGGAATTTCTTTAGCCAGGGATGGTGAATCTGTGGAATTCATTGCCACAGCCAGTTGTGGAGGCTGTTATATTTTGTACCAGAATCTAATTGAAAGTAAAACATGGTATATTTGCCTACTTAGTTTTTCTTTAATGAGGTGCTCAGATATGACATGGTGGTACAATGATGTACTTCTTACATATAACCCATAATGAATTATGTAAAGAAACACAGAATGCTTTATTGCAATATATTTACAATATTACTCAAATATTCCTGAAATATTGAGTACACTGCAATCCACCCTGTTTAGTTATAAACTACAACTCAATATATAAGCTATTACTCTCTAGTCATTGTGTGTGTGTGTGTGTGTGTGTGTGTGTGTGTGTGTGTGTGTGTATATATATATATATACATACACTACATTATGTTACAGTATACTGTATAGATAGCCACAGCATAGTAAATTTTAAATTGCCCCATTCAGGCCTGAAGATTTAAACACTGGAGGCTTTCTTACTCTTGTGGAATAACGTTTTTCCTGATGAGAGGGATCACTCTGCTTAGCAGGTGAGACTTGTGGCTGTGAAACAATCTCAGGTTCTGGGGCCTCCTCCATGGTAGCTAAAGAAGTTGACTCTGGGACTGCAGGAGGAGCTTCTGACAGCTCAAGACACCTTCCTTCTCGAACAATTCCTCAGCCGATTGATGTGTCATCTCCAGATGATATCTTTCACAATGTCCACTATGTGGGAGTGTGCTCCAGTTCTGTCCTTAATCTTTCAATACCCACTTTTGATCATCTCAGTCGTCCCTCACCAGGACTGCTTGACCATGAGTAAAATAATGAACCTCCTTGTTTGAGGAGTCCTAAATTTGTCTCAGTTGTTGGTCCTGCGTACTCCTTCTGATATTGGGTTTTGAGGAGATCCAAGCATGAGCGCGAGGACAACCTAGGAACAGCATTGTTTGTGGAGTGTGTTACATTACAATATGCAAGGAGGAGGTTGAGCTTCTTGTTCAGTGTTAATGCAGTGACATTGCTTACAGTGCATTCTTTAGATTCTGGACAAACCTTTCCGCCAAGCCATTGGTAGCTGGCTGGTAATGGAGTAGATGTAACATGTCTTATTCCATTCATTTTCAGGAATGACTGAAACTGTTCCACAACAAACTGGGGCCTGTTATGTTCTGGAGCACCAGTTCTTGAGAGGAGAGTTCTCAACGCATCAGCTGTGTGCGAGGCTGTAGTGGAGGCTATCGGCAACACTTCTGGCCACTTTGAAGCAGCATCCATTACTACCAAAATATTTTTTGCCGTGAATGGTCTGGCAAAATCCACATGAATCCTCTGCCAGGGCAATGCAGGCCATACACGGGGATCGGGAGGTGCCGCTCTTGGCATTTTCTGGACACATTGGGATCCTGAACAGTGCATGGCAAGCTGCTTGATCTGCTGATCTATCCCAGGCCACCAGACAAATCATTGAGACAACGCTTTCGTTTTGACTACACCTAGATGACTGGCATGTAGTTCCTCCAACATGTTGCCTGCATGGCACAACATCTCCCAATCCCCACATAAGCAATCCCCATCAAGAGCATCCCAGTGCTGGTAATGGGAGCTGGAAATTCTGTTGCACAATACAGTCATTTTGTGAAGCCATGTAGACCTGAGACAATGTGGACAATGTGACTCTTTTCTGGTTTCCCTTTGGATCATCTCTGTCATAACAGGAAGACTTTTGATTTGCATTGGGAAGAAAACGTCAAGAGCAATGTTGCCTTTTGTAAATTTTTTGGCTATTTCCTTTCCCAAAGGTAGACTAGATAATCCATCAGCATTTCCATGATTAATCATCTTCTTGAATTCGATCTTCTAATTGTGTCCTCCAAGAAACAGAGCCGATGTCTGCATTCATGCTCTGCTGTTAGTGGAACACAGTTCTGTGGATTGAAAATGGACACCAGTGACTGAGGATCATTAATGAGGGTAAACTCTCTCCCATACTAGAACTGGTTGAAAAGGCTATGGGGTGATCACTTCCATCACTCAGAATGTGACATGACTGCACTTATACCATAAGGCAAGATATCACAGGCAAGCTTCACTGGATGATGTGGATCATAATGTGAGAATACAATGTTGGATGTCACCATTTCCTTTATCTTTTGGAAACTCACCTCACACTGCTTTGTTCATTGTCATTTCATCATGATCTGTATTAATGAGTTCAAGGGGTGGAACACAGTAGCCAAGTTTGGCAGGAGCCGGTTGTAGTAATTGACAAATTCTAAAATGCACTGCAACCGTGGCATGTCCTTAGGCCTTGGGGCATCCACCACTACTTGAATTTTCTTGTGTGTCAATGGTGTGACCACAGTAAGTGATGCTTGGTTTAAAGGATTCATATTTTTTGCATCATGCTCTGGGCCCATAAACTTCTAATCTTTTAAACACTGTCTTAAGATTTTGGAGATATTCCTTGTTATCCCCACCAGTACCAAACATGTCATCCAGGTGACTCTGAGTGCCAGGGCAGCCTTACAGCACCCGGTCCAGAGCTTTCTGTCAGTGTGCAGGTACACTGCTCCTCTAAAAATAAACCTATTTTAGTGATAAAGTCCTTTGTGAGTTTTTATGGTGAGAAACACTTTGGACTCTTCTTCCATCTCATTCTGTTGATAGGTCTCAGCCAAGTCCACTTCGCTGAAGTGTTTTCCTCCAGAAAGGTTTGCAATGATATCCTCTATCCTGGGCAAAGGGTAATGATCTACTCCCAGTCTTGGGTTGATGGTGGCCTTAATATCATCACAGATCCTGACAGACCCATCTTTCTTGGCTACTGGGGCCACTGGCATTGCCCATGGGCTCCACTCAACCTTGGAAAGAAATCCTTCAGCCTCCATGCCATCTGGCTCATTGGCTACTTTATCACTGATGATATAAGGAACTAAGAGCCCTTAGTAAAGCTTGGGTGTTGCATTTTAATTTAACACTATCTTACCCTTCATGTCTTTCTGTTTTCCAATGCCATTCCTGAACACTGCTGTAGCATCATCCAGTAACTTTCTTAGTTCACTTTCAGTTGAATCAATTGCAGGGGATGTGGCATACAAATGGCAGATGGATCACCAGTCAAATTGTAGTTGTCTCAGCCAGTCACAACCCTACAATGCTGGCCATCTTTTTTTTTACTACATGCAAGCCCAATTTATCTTGTTGGTTATCTTGTTGGAAGTGAATATTTCACTGTTGCAAATGTCATTCCCATGGGAGTTATCTTTTCTCCCATTTAAGTTCTTAGTTAGTTATCTGCAAGCTTCAGTTTAGTATCTTTGAAATGATGTCCAAATATGTTTTGTGGAATGACTAACACCACAGAGCCAGTGTCCATTTTAATTAATTTGCCATTCACTTCTGGTGTAAGTTACATTGCTTGTCTCTTGTTAGATTTCTCTTTGTAAATCTCAAGGTTTACACATCCTGAATCACTCTCATCATTATCAAACTTTTCATCAACAAATTAGTGCTCTTTTTGAATCTGCAACTTATATTTTTTATTTTCCCTGTGCAGTCCATATGCCTGATGTGCCATTTATGTGTCCTACTTTATTGCATTTTCTGGAAGTTTCACCTTTAAGTTGGCATTGGTCTGGTGTACGAGACCCCCTGCCACAAGAATAACACAATTTATTCAGCCAGACAGGTTTCTGTTTAGATGTTCTTCACACTCACTCTCTATCCTGCTTGTGACTCATTTGCGTCTCTGGCTGATGTTTTCATTAATACAGCAAGTTCAACTGCTCTTTTAAATGTGAGTTGTGTTTCAGATAGGAACCATTTTTGAATGCTTTCTTGTGAGATTCCACTAAATTCATGATATTCATAATATCAGCAAAACTCATTTCAGCTGGTTTATTTGGAGCAGTTAAACCTCTAAGCGAACTGTATGCTTTTCCACCCATTGCTCTCAGTAAGACTGGCACTTGCTTTGCATCAGCTAGTTCATTTGCTTCAAAATACTGCTCAATTTGTTCAGTATACATCATCCAGTTATCATATTGTGCAATCAAACACACCTATCTTTCTGATGTAGCCAGCTTTCTCTGCTTTTTAAAAAAAATTAATTATTACCACCTGGTACTCATTGTTTAAGAACCTGTGGCCATACACATTGCTTGTTAATTTAATCTATCTTCTACCTTTTTTAACTAAAACTTCTCTCTCCCCTTCCGAAGAAAAATGTGCTGCACTTTTTTTAACTTGAATGTCTCTGTCTCTCTCTCCCCTACCAAAGAAAAATGTGCTGTGCTTTAACAGGTAGGTAGAAGTCTCAGGTTGTTTTTAAAAACTTCCTCGTCACCACTGCTATGTTTTATAACTCTAGAAACAAACTGAAAGAAAATCAGGGGAGCCAGGATACTTGACTACTTAGTTTTCCTTTAGTGAGGTGTTCACATGTGATGTGGTGGAGTCATAATGTATGCAACTCACATACATACATACTTGTAATTCATAATGAATTATGCAAAGGATGCTTAATCAAACAATCGATTTACAATATTGCTCAAATATTTCTGAATTATCGAATACACTAGGCCAAGTCATCACGTATATTTAAAGCCAAAGTCATCAGGTAAATTTAAAGCCAAAATAAAGAGGTACCTAATTAGTAAGTGCATCAAAGGTGATGGGGAGAAGTCGGGAGAAGGAAAATAAATCAGCCATAATCAAATGGTAGAGCATAAATGAATGGCCTAACTCTGCTCCTATGTCTACAACAGGGGTTCCCAACGTGGAGTCCATGGACCCCTTGCTGAATGGTAGGGGTCCATGGCTTAACAAAGATCGCGAACCCCTGGTCTACAAGGAATAAAATTGGGGATTTCACATTCAAAGGTTTAACTTATTAATCTCCATCCCACACAGGTTTATTTTTATCCTTTTGGGACCTCAAGGAAAAGGCAAATCTTACAGTGAGATTGGAAGAGCCATGGCCACACTGATGGTGGATGATGTGAGTTGCTAACTTAAACAGAAAAGGCACGACTATGTGTTGAGGTTGGAAACATTATCTTGAGGGTGGTTATCAGTGCTACACTGAGTAACCTTAAATAGCTTCAACCTCGTGTTTGGTCGATGATTTCAGATCATCTCTGCTGCATTTTTCTTTGTGCTCTTTTGCATCGTGATGATTGGGGGGGGTGACATTTCTTTATGCCCAACACCAGTGGGAATTGCTTGGTGGCGCCATGCAAGAGCAATGGTTATCCAAGAAGCCAGAAAGCAAAGAATTTGCAGCTACAGCTCAGAAATTTGTCCCATGGATGGGCAGCGCTGGTGGAGCTTCTGTTTCCCATCTCGAGTGATGTGGGTTCGATCCTGAATCCTGTTGCTTTCTGTGAGGAGTTTGCATGTTCTCCCTAAGATGGGGTGGGTTTTTCTGGATGCTCTAACTTACTCCCACATCCCAAAGTTGTGCAGGTATAGAGGTTAATTGGTCAAAGTTGAAAATGTGTTTATTGTCACATGAACCAGGGGGCAAAGAAAAAATTAATTGCAGCTACATCACAGGCACACAGCGTCTGTATCAGAAGTCCCACTGCTGCTTGTACGGAGTTTGTACGTTCTTCCAGTGACAGCATGCATTTCCCCCGGGTGCACCGGTTTCCTCGCACAGTCCAAAGACGTACTGGTTGGTAGGTTAATTGGTCATTGTAAATCGTCCCATGACTGGGCTAGGGTTCAACTGGGAGATTGCTGGGCAGCGTGGCTCGAAGGGCCAAAAGGGCCTATTCCACTCTGTATCTCAATAAAAAAGAATAATAATAAGTAGCATTCAGAAGATAAATATAAACTAAACATAAAGTAAACACAATTTTTATAAGAAAGAACATGTGGTGTTGCATACTGATTAGGGTTGTGCCAGTTGATTCAAGAACCAAGTGGCTGACGAGAAGGAGCTGCTCTTGAACCTGGCAGTGTGAGACTTCAGCCTTTCTGATGACAAGCGTTTGGAATGCATGGTGAGCGGGTAACCCCGCTGTGTGGTAGCTGATTGCACTCTCCCGCAGTTCTGTCTGACTGACGCTCACTCTGCTCTGGGTTTCCTGGGTTACAGCTGTTCAGTGACGTGGCCTACAAAGCGAGGGACAGGGATGACTTGATTGCCGGCATCGACGAATTCCTCGACGAGGTAATTGTTCTTCCTCCTGGTGAGTGGGACCCCAAGATCAGGATCGAGCCTCCCAAGAAAGTGACGCCAGCCGAGAAAAGGTAGGAATTTTAATTTAATTATTTGCAGGGTTCTTGTTGCATGTCCATCAAAACATCAAACCATGCAGTGAAATGTGTCTTTTACATCAAGCCATATCAGTAAGGATTGTGCTGGGCAGTTTGTAAGTGTTGCTGTACTTCCAGTGCCAAAGTATCATATCCACAACTTACTAACCCTAACCATGTCATTTGGAATGTGGAAGGAAACTGGAGCACCTGCAGAAAACCCTTGCGGATGCAGAGAAAATGTGCAAACTCCTTACAGCCAACAATGGGAATTGAACGGTGATCTTTGATTTCTTAACACGGTAAAGCAATGTGCTAACTGCTAACAAGCTACCCCCTGTTGTGTAGAGTCAGAAGAATGTGTCCCTGTGACTACCCCACATAGACTGACCAGCTGTCTGTCTGTCTTTCCTGCAGGAAGTCCATCTACTCTCTCAGTGAGGCAGGGCAGATGAATGGATCAGCGGGATGTGGTGGAGTGAGTGATGACGAGGAGATGCCGGCGCCACATGAGCTTGGGGAAGAGCTGACCTGGACAGGGAGGTATGTACTCCAGACTTCCTGGTTAGGTTGTCCTTGCTTTGCCCTCCATTGACATCGGTTGGCAGCAGAAACCTATTAATGGGAGATGGGTACGTCCAAAAACTAAACTACACCAACACACTACTCCCAATCCAAAACCAGACCTTCCCCCCGCCATTCCTGATCCAATTCCACTCTTGACCACTACTTCCAATCCAGTCACACTCTTCCTCACCATTCCTGCCCTCCATTCCCAATCCAATCCCACTCCTGACCACCATTCCTGATGCAATCCTACTCCTCCCCACCATTTCCAATCCAGTCGCACTCCTGCCCACCATTCCTAATCCAATGCCATTCCGGCACAATGGCTGCAAGCCAGTCCCACTTCCAGCCACCACTCCCGATCCAATCACATTCCCAACCTAAAGCATTTCCGTTCCCCAATCCCATTCCCTGATCCTAGACTCACCTACTCATCACAATCCAGTCACGCTCCCAGCCATCACTCCTGATCCAATTCAGTCCCAACCACTACTCCCAAAGCAATCCCATTCCCCAATCCCACCCCCATCCACCATTCCTACCCAACCTGCTCCAAGCTCAAGCCATCTTTTTCACCTTTCACGGTAATTAAACGCAAATTAGGAAACAATTAATAATCCTAGGACCCATTTTCATGGCATATAGTGTGTTCATTTTTTAAGTTCAAAGTTCAAAGTAAATTTTATTATCGAAGTACATTCATGTCACCATATACAACCCTGGGTTTCATTGGCAATGGTGTGCCCATACAAATCTGTGATACAGCCAGTCAATACACTCCCCACTGCATATCTATAGAAGTTATTCAAAGTTTTAGATGTCATATCAAATCTCCACAGAGCCTTAAGAAAATAGAGGCACTGTCATGCTTTCTTCACAATTGCACTTATATGCTGGGTCCTGGAAATAGACAAGAATTTGAAGTTGCTAACCCTCCCCACCTCTGATCCTCTGATGAGAACTGGCGCATGGACCTCTGGTCTACATTCAGTTCCTTGGTCTTGCTGACATTGAGTGAGAGGTTGCTGTTTGTGCTGCTGGATATAGTGGAGTAGATGTTGTTGCTAAACAAAATATCCAACTACATCAAAACACTGAAGCATAACAGCTCCTCCCCTTCAATACTGCTGGGCAATGTAAAGCTTGTTTGATGGTAGCAAAGTTTGTAACTACTCTGCTCAAAGGTAAAGAGAAAGAACCTACATCTAAAATGAGAGGAGATCAAAAGAATTTGGACTTACATGAGGCAAAGGCACAAAATCCAAGACTGACTTGAATTCTGTCCTTATGAACTGCTGTATACAATCTATGTTAATGATCTAGATGGAAGGACCAAGGGTATTGCAAACACATTCACTGATACATGGGTTAGAGCCTTTTAAGGGGACATTGAAGCCTGCAAATGTATATCGGTTGATTGTGGGTGATAATCTATTTTCCCTCATTACACTTGTTAGATCCAAAAGTCTTTGATCCGAGGTTCTTCGGAAGTCAAGAACAAGGCAGAAAACTTGATGCTTATGATTATTTTTATTAAGCATGCCAAGAACAAAGAAGATGAAGGGAGAAGAGGCATGGGGAGAGAGAGAGGTGGGGAGGGGAAGAGAAAGAACCAATGTGGTCTGGTCTTCTTATACCAGATTACTGATAACAGCAAATTCCATTCAAATGCCTTTGCTGAAATTAACCAATGAGATGTCCTTTTTCATATAATGCGATACCTGCCACTGAAACTAGCAAAGTTTCCAGAAAGATAAAAAGGCTAAGTAGTAAAACACACTGAAAAGTTACACGTATATAGTGTACTTTGCAACAGTGTTAGGCACATGTATATAGTAAGGGAGCCTAATACTTCTCCACTGTACTGTCGTAATTTTATGTATTGCACTGTACAGTTGCCACAAAAAAAACAAATTTCATGATGTATGTGAGTGATGAGAAACCTGATTCTTGAAATGGGTCTCAGTTGGGGACTGAAAGTGGGAAGGGGGCAATGTACGTCAACTCAGGCCTAGGGGGCCTGCGACAGGCATGATGACGGACTCTCCTCCCTCTCCCTCATCAGCGTGTTCAATTCATCTACATTAGCCATGCCGCTATCGTCTAGGAGCATGTTGACCATAGTCTTGGGAGGGCGCCCAGGGTTCATCCTCCCATGCTTGGGCTCCCATGTGATGACTAGGCTGGCGGGTAGCTCAGGGTGGCGTAGACGGTGCCCCGCTAGTTGCAGTCTTCTCGCCTCGATTTTAGTGGTGAGCATCGGTAGGTCGTCATAGAGCTCGACGTTCATCATGTGCTGTTGCCAACTCACATCAGCCATCTGGAGCATTCATGTGTAGCAACCATCTAGTGACTTTCTCAGGGCCTTGGTGAGTGTCCACGTCTCGCATCCGTGCGTGAGAATGGACGCTATGACTGCTATGAATATCCTCTTTTTGAGCCCTCTGGTCAGGTTCGACCTCCAGATTTCCTTCACGGAGGGGGGCAGGGAGAGGGGAATCATGGTTGGGAAAAGGGGAAGGGAGAGGGGAGGGAGCGGGAAGCACCAGAGAGACATTCTGTAATGATCAATAAACCAATTGCTTGGAATCAAATTACCTTGCCTGGTGTCCCAGGGCTGGGTGTGTTGGTACCCAGACCCCTCCCCCATCCCTGCTACTCCTCTGCCACCCGTCCCACACATGACCCGTGCCATTGCCAACATCCTTTGCTCTTGCCTGATTTATAAACTCACTCTCCACTCCACATTGACAAACACAGTGCAAAAGCCTTGGGCATCCTAGCTGTACCTAAAACCTCTGCACAGTACAGTAGGTAATTATAAATAAACACAACAAGCTTAAGAACATTGTCTGGTCTCTCATGCTCTGCTGTTCACACTGGGTGCAGGTTCTGTGGAGGCCTACGGCTCGACATCAAGAGGAAGCTTCCTTGGCTGCCCAGTGACTTCTATGAGGGTTTCCACATCCAGTCCATCTCCACCATTCTCTTCATCTACCTGGGCTGCATTACCAATGCCATCACCTTCGGTGGTTTACTGGGCGACGCGACCGACAATTACCAGGTGAGAAGGTGCCCTTACCATGGCAACCATCACTCCATCAACTAACCAATGAGCACCAGCGTTCCAAACAGCCAGTTCACCGGAGAGCAAGTAGTTCACTCGCTTTGAATTGCTTGTCTTCAGTTCAAAGGGAGTGAATTAGCCAATGGACCAAATGGCCTAATTCTGCTCCAATGTATTATGGTCTTACTAGTCAGGGCAACAAAAGTTTTGGGGAGGAGGCAGGAGAATGGGACTGAGAGGGATAATAAATCAGCCAAGCTCGAATGGTAGAACAGACTCGACAGGCTGACAGGCCTAATTTTGCTCCTATGTTTTATGTTCTTATGGTTATTTTAAAAAGTAATTGGCAGTTTTATGAACACAGCTGATCTCTGCTAAGCAAGAAGAAAACCATGTTTTATTGCTGAGCAAGGCCCATCTTCACCCAAAGCAGAGACTGCCACAATGAATCACAGCAAGCTCCCTGATAGGGGAGAGACCATCTGCTGCCTGCTATATTACCTGGCTTGGGCATGAGGTGGGTGTGAATGTGAGAAGGACATGAGGTGATGAGGGTGTGAGGCGAATGTGGACATGGCGAGGATATGACCTTGGTGTGAGATGGGTGTGAAGTGAGAGTTAGGTGGGAGTCAAGTGGACGTGGACATGTGGTCGGTGTCAGATGGATGTGCAGTGGTCTGGGCGGGTGGGGATGTTAAATTCCAGTGTTTGATCCTGTCCGCATTACTAAGGCTCACATGACTAGCGGCCCTCCCCTTTAAGTTTGACAAGCAAGTTAATGCAGTTGTAAAAGCCAGTTTTTTCCAGCTTCGTACTATTGCCAAAATCAAGCCGTTTCTCTCCTTCAAAGATCTCGAGAAAGTCATCCACACCCTTATATCCTCCCGCTTGGACTACTCCAACTCCCTGTATACTAGGATTAGTCAGTCGTCCCCGTCTCATCTGCAACTGGTCCAGAACGCCGTAGCCAGGCTCCTGAGAGGGACCATATCACTCCTATCCTGGCCTCCCTCCACTAGCTGATTTTAAGATATTTTAAGATTCTCCTGTTTGTTTATAAAGCCCTACAAGGGCTGCCCTCCCCTTATATCACAGACCTTCTAACCCCTTATTCTACTTGCAGGTCCCTCAGGTTGGCTGATTGGGGCACCTGCCTGTCCCGCGATCTAAATTTAAGTTCAGGGGTGACCGCGCCTTTGCTGTTGTAGCCCTTAGACTGTGAAACAGCATTCCCCTCCCTAACAGATCTGCCCCCTCCATCGACTCTTTTAAATCCAGGCTCCAAACTTACATTTATTCACTGGCGTTTGAATCCTCCTGATGTGGCTGATTTTTGAGCCCTCAGAGGGGCAAAGCGTACACACGCCCAGCTAATCCACAGCCACTTCCAGGACGGCGGTGACACACAGCACATGTGGAAGGGCATCCAGGACATCACCAATTACAAGACAACATCACCTGACTGTGCAGGTGATGCCTCCCTCCCAGATGCGCTGAATAACTTCTACGCCTGGTTTGAGGTGGAAAGTGACGTGGCAGCGAGGAAGACTACCCCTCCTACAAATGACCAGGTGCTGTGTCTCTCCGTGGCCGATGTGAGAACCCTGTGCAGAGTCGACCCATGGAAGGCTGCTAGACCAGACAACATTCCTGGTAGAGTGCTCAGAGGATGTGCAGACCAGCTAGCAGATGTTCTCACTGACATCTTCAACATCTCTCTGAGCAGCGCCACCATTCCAACGTGCTTCAAGGCCGCCACCATCGTCCCCGTGCCGAGGAAGTCTTCAGTGTCCTGCCTAAATGACTACTGTCCTGTTGCACTTACATCCATCATCATGAAGTGTTTCGAGAGGCTCATCATGAGGCATATGAAGACCCTGCTGCCCCCCTCACTGGACCCCCTGCAGTTTGCGTACCGTCCCAACCGCTCAACAGATGACACCATTGCCACCACCCTCCACCTGGCCCTAACCCACCTGGACAAAAAAGACACATATGTTCAGATGCTGTTCATAGACGTCAGTTCAGCATTCAACACAATCATCCCTCAGAAACTGATTGGAAAGCTGAGCCTACTGGGTCTGAACACCTCCCTCTGCAACTGGATACTAGACTTCCTGACTGGGAGACCTCAGTCAGTCTGGATTGGGAGCAGCATCTCCAAAACCATCACACTGAGCACGGGGACTCCCCAGGGTTGTGTGCTCAGTCCACTGCTGTTCACTCTGCTGACCCACGACTGTGCTACAACACACAGCTCGAACCATATCATCAAGTTCGCTGATGACACGATCGTGGTGGGTCTCATCAGCAAGAATGACGAGTCAGCTTACAGAGAGGAGGTGCAGCAGCTAACGGACTGGTGCAGAGCCAACAACCTGTCTCTGAATGTGAACAAAACAAAAGAGATGGTTGTTGACTTCAGGAGGGCACGGAGCGATCACTCCCCGCTGAACATCGATGGCTCCTTGGTAGAGATCGTAAAGAGCACCAGATTTCTTGGTGTTCACCTGGCAGAGAATCTCACCTGGTCCCTCAACACCAGCTGCATAGCAAAGAAAGCCCAGCAGTGTCTCTACTTTCTGCAAAGGCTGAGGAAAGTCCATCTCCTACCCCCCCACATCCTCATCACATTCTACAGAGGTTCTATTGAGAGCATCCTGAGCAGCTGCATCACTGCAGTTCGGAAATTGCACCATCTTGGATCACAAGACCCTGCAGCGGATAGTGAGGTCAGCTGAGAAGATCATTGAGGTCTCTCTTCCTGCCATCATGGACATTTACACTACACGCTGCATCCACAAAGGAAACAGCATTATGAAGGACCCCATGCACCCCTCATACAATCTCTTCTCCCTGCTGCTGTCTGGGAAAAGGTTCCAAAGCATTCGGGCTCTCATGACCAGACTATGTAACAGTTTCTTCCCCCAAGCCATCAGACTCCTCAATACCAGAAGCCTGGACTGACACCATGCCCTACTGTCCTGTTAATGCCTACACTGTTTTGTGCACTTTATGCAGTCCAGTGTAGGTCTGTAGTCTAGTGCAGCTTTCTCTGTGTTGTTTTTTTTTTATAATGTAGTTCAGTCTAGTTTTTGTACTGTGTCATGTAACACCATGGTCCTGAAAAACGTTGTCTCATTTTTACTATGCACTGTACCAGCAGTTATGGTCAAATGACAATAAAAGTTGACTTGACTTGACTTTTGGCTTGTGCCTTGGCCCTTGGGTTGTTTCTTTTGTGCCTATAAGCTGTTTGCCTTGTTGATTATGTTTGTGTTTCTTGTCTTTGTGATTTTAGCTATCTGCTCTGATCTGTACAGCACTTTGGTCAATGTGGGTTGTTTCTAAATGTGCTATATAAATAGATTTGACTTAACTTGACTTTGGTGCCTTCTTGGACAACTGAGACCTTTACTGGTTGACAAGGCCACCACCTCCTCCTGCACAAGGTAACTCACTGAGTCGGGACCTGAATGAACTTTGGGGAACTGTGTCCCTAACCACCAAGTCACCCGCAGCAAATGCAGCTTTGGTATCTCAGGGTGAAAGCAGCCATTTCTAATTGGTGCCATAACTGGGTCCAATGGGGTATTGACGCTGTCAGTCCCCATCCTTAATTACCTCAGATCACCTGAGAATCCACCATATTGTTGGAAGTTTGGAGATAGCAAGAATTCGGATAAGTTATGGAGATGGCATCCCTCGCCTGAAGAGTGTTAGTCAGCAGGATTTAAAGCCAATACTTCAGTGGTTACCATTACTAGTACTAACTATTACTAATACTATTACTGCTAAATTTATTTAATGAATTCCCCGCTGCTTTTTCAGGAGGGACAAGGATAAAGCCTCTAGGGCATTACACCAGCTAGTTCAGGGGTTCTAAACCTGGTGTCCATGAATCCCTTGCTTAATGGTATTGGTCCAGGGCATAAAGAAAGTTGGGAACCCCTGGGCTAGAATAAGGTGTCTCCTAAATCAACCCTGAAGGATATAGACATTGTATAGGCAGAAGGGGTTCATTTAGTTAGCCTTTTGATTTATAATTTAGTTGGTTCCGCACAACATTGTGGGCCAAAGAGTTTGTTGTTTGGTTTAAGATCCTGCCTCTGCTTTGGATATGCCCCTGGTCCTTGTCTGACTGATAAAGGTTCTCTTTATCCTTCCATAAACAGAAGAGATTCTGCAGATGCTGGAAATTCAGAGCAAAACACACACACAAACTCAGTCTTGATGAAGGATTTGGCCTGAAACATTGTCTGTTTATTCCCCTCCTAGATGATGCCTGGTTTGAATTCCTCCAGCATTTCATGTGTGGCTGTTTATTCTCCCTCCTTGTTTCTCTACGTAACCTGGAAAATAATCAATTTACAAACACAAGTAAATCTGCAGATGCTGGAAATCCAAAGCAACACACATAATATGCTGGAAGAACTCAGCAGGCCAGGCAGCATCTGTGGAAAAGAGGAAACAATCAACTTTTCGGGCCAAGAGTGTTCATCAGGACTGGGGCGACAAAGATGAGAAGTCAGAGTGAGAAGGTGGGGGGAAGAGGAGAAAGATGTCCAAGGTGGCAGGCAATAGGTGAAACTGGGAGCATTCCTTAACTTCCTCATTTTTGGGGAATGTAGCACCAGTGTGCATGTAATGTCCCCTCTTGATTTAGTTTGGGAAGCTGAGTACTGTTCTGGTTCACTTTGTGCTTCTACGCAAGTGCTGGAGGTTTTTTTCTGAGAGGATATCTTGTGCAGGAACAAGTGGCCCTTCTTATCTGTGAGGAAATGGCCTTGGGAATGAATGCCATGTTGCTTTTTATTTCATCCAAACTATCTGAAATACAAGCAGGCATCAGTGTAAGTGGAGGATACATAACGGATGAAGTGTTTAGGACAAGGTTTCCCAACTTCTTTTATGCCAATGACCCCTACCATTAACCATGGACCCCAGGTTGGGAACGCCTGGTTCAGAGTCACTTTAGTTCAAAATGTTGGCAGCTGGAATATTCAATCATTGGGTCCATGCATCAGGAAGACCAGGGTGAAGACAAGCACATATAGCATCTCCAGCCTCCTTCCTACATTGCTCCTACCAAAGTAAATTAGGCGACACAAGAGACTGCAGACGCAGGAATCTGGAGCACAGTGGAGGGCTATGTAGGAGGGAAGGGTTAGATTGATCTTAAAGTAGGTTAAAAGACTGGCAGAACATTGTGGGCTGAACGGCCTGTACTATGCCGTTTTGCAATATCCACAAAGTCACTAGAGAGACACTGGAGCTAATGGATACAGAGGTATTTTATTCAACAAGATGAGGCACCCATGGAGGAAGAGGCCTGTTCAACCCAATATTACATGACATTTCATATGCTGAAGATCAAAGATAGTGGCTGGACAACTCTGTAGTTACAATTATCTACGATGCTTCCTTTGGATTACCTATAATTTTCACACTTTCTTCTTTACACCCACACTCCAGACACACAAAATGAATGTTAATCGGTATTGTGTGGTTTTCATTTAACTGGTATCCACAGTTCCAGCATACTATTGTCTGGGGCTGCATTTTAAATTTAATCTACAATCCAAATTCAGGTCTAAAGATTGTTTGCTGAAATTAATATTTTGCTACATACCCTAACTCCAGAATACTCCCTAACATGCTGTGATGTTCTATACTCTATATTCTAACTTTATGTGTTTTTAAATGGATTGAAGTATGTATTTCATAAAATTAGCTCAAGCCCTGTCAAAGTGTTTGTGATGTTACTCAGGGCAAAGATATGATCCACTCCATCCGAAACAGGTTGGAATGAGTGACAAGAGCTTCGGAGTGACAGACTTTGCTTTCTGCCACCAGGGGGTGATCGAGAGTTTCCTGGGCACTGCTTTTACCGGCGCCGTCTTCTGTCTCTTCGCTGGGCAGCCCCTCACTATCCTGAGCAGCACGGGCCCCATCCTCATCTTTGAAAAGCTCCTGTTTGACTTCAGCAAGTAAGTGTGGGGCACTTGATGGCTGGCATGAACATAATGGGCCAAAGGGCCTGCTTCTGTGCTGTATCATTCTGCAACTCTTTCAGAACAGCCCTTAAAATCTAGCTGTTAAGGGTGTTGAAGTTGTATCAGACATTTGTGAGGCCTAACTTGGAGTATTGTTTGCAGTTTTAGTCAGGAAAGATGCAAATAAGGTTGAAAGAGTTCAGAGAACATTTACAAGGATGTTGCCCAGTCTGGAGGACCTGAGTTATAAGGAAAGATTAAACAGGTTAGGACTTTATTCCTTAAAAATTAGAAGATTAAGAGAAGATGTGATAGAGGTATACAAAATTATGAGGGGTATTGATGGGGTAAATGCAAGCAGGCTTTTCCCCCTGAGGTTGGGTGGGACTACAACCAGAGGTCATGGTTTAAGGGTGAAAGGTGAAAAGTTTAAGGGGAACATGAGGGGAAACTTCTTCACTCAACAGGTCGTGAGAGTGTGGAATGAGCTGCCAGTGCAAGTAGTGAATGCAAGTTCAGTTTCAATGATTAGGAGAAGTTTAGATAGTTATGTGGATGGTTAGGGTATGGAAGTCTATGGTCCCAGTGCAGGTCGATTTAGAATAGGCAGCTGAAATGGTTTGGCATGGACTAGATGGGCCAAATGGCCGGTTTCTGTATTGTGCTTTTCTATGACTATATTAGCTTTGGATTTCTGGGATGACTCCACTATCTATGAAGTTTTAGAAAGAAGGGCCTGTAAAGTGCTGTACTATCTATGTTCTATGTTCTAAATACCCTGCTTGTTTTGGGTATGTAATTAAGTTGAGGTTGTGTATGTGGTGTGTATGCCCCTCTAGTCAAATGGTGCTTAAATCCCATTTAAAATTCCAAAGAACTAAGGATGCTTAGTCATTGAGCATATTCAAAGGTAGACCAAAAGTTCAGTTGCAAAGGGAATTGGGGAATATTGGGAATGTACAGGAAGATGGAGGATGAGTGCTGCTCAGTAATGTGTCTCTGATCTGATTGGTGAAGAAGGCACCCATTCCCATTCATAAGGTCCCAGGTGACCAATGAACTGCTGCGTTGTTCAGAGGTTGCACAAAACAATCTGTGACCCACATAAGCAGGTCACAGCCAGGGAGGCAAAGGTGAATCCGAAAGTTTGTTTCTGGGGATCTGAGGGGGAAATTGTTTACACAGTAAGTTTCTGGAATCTGCTACCAGAGAGGTTGGTGGAATCAGATTCAATTGCTATGTTTAAGAGGCATTTAGGCAGGCACTTGAATAGGCAAGTGGTAGTGTCTCAAGAAGGCGACATCCATCATTAAAGACCCTTGC